>NW_027287180.1:0-104665 GCF_022747635.1 Hetaerina americana | reverse complement strand
TTTAGTAACATTAACACCTGGGCTGAAGCATCTTTTATGCTCATTTTTTTGTCTTTCAGGATTTATTCTGGGTTTTATTTTGTTTATTTGTTGAAAATGAACAACAATACACAACATGGAAACATTTTTTTTTGATTTGTATGGAGTGAGATTTTCACCTAGAACCCAAAGGGGGGGGTATTGGCACTTTTCATGGAAAAATGTGAAAAAATAAATTTTCTAAAAATGAAATAAATGGCTTCTATACACCTCAAACATTCACTCTTATACTGAAAATTGTTGTTTTTCGCAATATTTTTAGATATTTGGGCTCTTTTAGCAACATTAACACTTGCGCTGAAGCATCTTTTATGCTCTTTTCTTGTCTTTCAGGATTTATTCAGGGTTTCATTTTCTTTAATCGATGAAAATGAAAAACAATACACAACATGGAAAAACTTTTGTTTGATTTGTGTGGAGTGAGATTTTCACCAAGAACCCAAAGGGGGGCACTTTTCATGGAAAAATGTGAAAAATTAAATTTTCTAAAAATGAAATAAATGGCTTCTATACACCTCAAACATTCACTCTAAAACTGAAAATTGTTATTTTTCACAATATTTTTAGAAATTTGGGCTCTTATAGTAACATTCACACTTCCGCTGAAGCATCTTTTATGCTCATTTCTTGTCTTTCAGGATTTAATCTTGGTTTTATTTTGTTTATTTGATGAAAATGAACAACAATACACACCATGGAAACTTTTTTGTTTGATTTGTGTCGAGTGAGATTTTCATCTAGAACTTAAAGGGGGGGGTATTGGCACTTTTCATGGAAAAATGTGAAAAAAAATTTTCTAAAATAAAATAAATGCCTTCTATACACCTCAAACATTCACTCTAAAACTGAAAATTGTTGGTTTTCGCAATATTTTTAGAAATTTAGTCTCTTTTAGTAACATTAACACTTGCGCTGAAGCATCTTTTATGCTCATTTCTTGTCTTTTAGGATTTATTCTTGGTTTTATTTGTTTTATTTGATGAAAACGAACAACAATAAACACCATGGAAACATTTTTGTTTGATTTGTGTCGAGTGAGATTTTCACCTAGAGCCCAAAAGGGGGGGTATTTGCACTTTTCATGGAAAAATGTGAAAAATTAAATTTTCTAAAAATGAAATAAATGGCTTCTATACACCTCAAACATTCACTCTTAAACTGAAAATTGTTGTTTTTTGCAATATTTTTAGAAATATGGGCTCTTTAAGTAACATTAACACTTGCGCTGAAGCATCTTTTCTGCTCATTTCTTGTCTTTCAGGATTTATTCTGGGTTTTATTTTGTTTAATCGATGAAAATGAACAACAATACACAACATTGATACATTTTTGTTTCATTTGTGGCGACTGAGATTTTCACCAAGAACCCAAAGGGGGTACTTTTCATGGAAAAATGTGAAAAATTAACTTTTCTAAAAATGAAATAAATGGCTTCTATACACCTCAAACATTCACTCTAATACTGAAAATTGTTGTTTTTCGCAAAATTTTTCGAAATTTTGGCTCTTTTAGTAACATTAACACTTGCGCTGAAGCATCTTTTCTGCTCATTTCTTGCCTTTCAGGATTTATTCAGGGTTTCATTTTGTTTAATCGATGAAAATGAAAAACAATACACAACATGGAAAAACTTTTGTTTGATTTGTGTGGAGTGAGATTTTCACCAAGAACCCAAAGGGGGGCACTTTTCATGGAAAAATGTGAAAAATTTAATTTTCTACAAATGAAATAAATGGCTTCTATACACCTCAAACATTCACTCTAAAACTGAAAATTGTTGTTTTTCACAATATTTTTAGATATTTGGGCTCTTATAGTAACATTAACACTTCCGCTGGAGCATCTTTTATTCTCATTTTTTTGTCTTTCAGAATTTATTCTGGGTTTTATTTTGTCTATTTGATGAAAATGAAAAACAATACACACCATGGAAACATTTTTGTTTGATTTGTGTGGAGTGAGATTTTCACCTAGAACCCAAAGGGGGAATGGCACTTTTCATGGAAAAATGTGAAAAATTAAATTTTCTAAAAATGAAATAAATGGCTTCTATACACCTCAAACATTCACTCTAAAACTGAAAATTGTTGTTTTTCATAATATTTTTAGAAATTTGGGCTCTTTGTAACATTAACACTTCCGCTGAAGCATCATTTATGCTCATTTTTTTGTCTTTCAGGATTTACTCTGGGTTTTATTTTGTTTATTTGATGAAAATGAACAACAATACACACCATGGATACATTTTTGTTTGATTTGTGTGGAGTGAGATTTTCACCTAGAACCCAAAGGGGGGGTATTGGCACTTTACTTGGAAAAATGTGAAAAATTAAATTTTCTAAAAATGAAATAAATGGCTTCTATACACTTCAAACATTCACTCTAAAACTGAAAATTGTTGTTTTTCGCAATATTTTTAGAAATATGGTCTCTTTAAGTAACATTAACACTTGTGCTGAAGCATTTTTTATGCTCATTTCTTGTCTCTCAGGTTTTATTTTTGGTTTTATTTGGTTTATTTGATGAAAATTAACAACAATAAACACCATGAAAACATTTTTGTTTGATTTGTGTCGAGTGAGATTTTCACCAAGAACCCAAAGGGGGGCACTTTTCATGGAAAAATGTGAAAAATTTAATTTTCTAAAAATGAAAAAAATGGCTTCTATACACCTCAAACATTCACTCTAAAACTGAAAATTGTTGTTTTTCACAATATTTTTAGAAATTTGGGCTCTTATAGTAACATTAACACTTCCGCTGGAGCATCTTTTATTCTCATTTTTTTGTCTTTCAGAATTTATTCTGGGTTTTATTTTGTCTATTTGATGAAAATGAAAAACAATACACACCATGGAAACATTTTTGTTTGATTTGTGTGGAGTGAGATTTTCACCTAGAACCCAAAGGGGGGGTATTGGCACTTTTCATGGAAAAATGTGAAAAATTAAATTTTCTAAAAATGAAATAAATGGCTTCTATACACCTCAAACATTCACTCTTATAGTGAAAATGGTTGCTTTTCGCAATATTTCTAGAAATTTGGGCTCTTTTAGTAACATTAACACTTGTGCTGAAGCATTTTTTATGCTCATTTCTTGTCTCTCAGGTTTTATTCTTGGTTTTATTTGGTTTATTTGATGAAAATTAACAACAATAAACACCATGAAAACATTTTTGTTTGATTTGTGTGGAGTGAGATTTTCACCTAGAACCCAAAGGGGGGTATTGGTACTTTTCATGGAAAAATGTGAAAAATTAAATATTCTAAAAATGAAATAAATGCCTTCTAAACACCTCAAACATTCACTCTAAAACAGAAGATTGTTGTTTTTCGCAATATTTTTAGAAATTTGGGCTCTTTTAGTAACATTAACACTTGGGCTGAAGCATCTTTTATGATCTTTAATTGTCTTTCAGGATTCATTCTGGGTTTTATTTTGTTTATTTGATGAAAATGAACAACAATACACACCTTGGATACATTTTTGTTTGATTTGTGTCGAGTGAGATTTTCACCTAGAACCCAAATTAAATTTTCTAAAAATGAAAAAAATGCCTTCTAAAATCCTCAAACATTCACTCTAAAACAGAAGATTGTTGTTTTTCGCAATATTTTTAGAAATTTGGGCTCTTTTAGTAACATTAACACTTGGGCTGAAGCATCTTTTATGATCCTTTATTGTCTTTCTGGATTCATTCTGTGTTTTATTTTGTTTATTTGATGAAAATGAACAACAATACACACCTTGGATACATTTTTGTTTGATTTGTGTGGAGTGAGATTTTCCCTTGAACCCAAAGGGGGGGGTATTGGCACTTTTCATGGAAAAATGTGAAAAATTAAATTTTCTAAAAATGAAATAAATGCCTTCTAAACACCTCAAACATTCACTCTAAAACAGAAGATTGTTGTTTTTCGCAATATTTTTAGAATTTTGGGCTCTTTTAGTAACATTAACACTTTCGCTGAAGCAACTTTTATGCTCATTTCTCTACTTTCAAGAAAAATTCTGGGTTTTATTTTGTTTATTTGATGAAAATGAACAACAATACACACCTTGGATACATTTTTGTTTGATTTGTGTCGAGTGAGATTTTCCCTTGAACCCAAAGGGGGGGTATTGGCACTTTTCATGGAAAAATGTGAAAAATTAAATTATCTTAAAATGAAATAAATGCCTTCTAAACACCTCAAACATTCACTCTAAAACAGAAGATTGTTGTTTTTCGCAATATTTTTAGAAATTTTGGCTCTTTTAGCAACATTAACACTTGCGCTGAAGCATCTTTTATGCTCTTTTCTTGTCTTTTAGGATTTATTCTGGGTTTTATTTTCATTATTTGATGAAAATGAACAACAATAAACACCATGGAAACATTTTTGTTTGATTTGTGTCGAGTGAAATTTTCACCTAGAACCAAAAGGGGGGGTATTGGCACTTTTCATGGAAAAATGTGAAAAATTAAATTTTCTAAAAATGAAATAAATGCCTTCTATACACCTCCAACATTCACTCTAATACTGAAAATTGTTGTTTTTCGCAATATTTTTAGAAATTTGGTCTCTTTTAGTAACATTAACACTTGCGCTGAAGCATCTTTTATGCTCATTTCTTGTCTTTCAGGATTTATTCTTGGTTTTATTTGATTTATTTGATGAAAATGAACAACAATAAACACCATGGAAACATTTTTGTTTGTATTGTGTCAAGTGATATTTTCACCTAGAGCCCAAAGGGGGGGGTATTGGCACTTTTCATGGAAAAATGTGAAAATATAAATTTTCTAAAAATGAAATAAATGGCTTCTATACACCTCATACATTCACTCTAATACTGAAAATTGTTGTTTTTCGCAATATTTTTAGAAATTTGGGCTCTTTACGTAACATTAACACTTGCGCTGAAGCATCTTTTATGCTCTTTTCTTGTCTTTAAGATTTATTCTGGGTTTTATTTTCTTTATTTGATGAAAATGAACAACAATAAACACCATGGAAACATTTTTGTTTGATTTGTGCGAGTGAAATTTTCACCTAGAACCCAAAGGGGCGGGGTATTGGCATTTTTCATGGAAAAATGTGAAAAATTAAATTTTCTAAAAATGAAATAAAAGCCTTCTATACACCTCAAACATTCACTCTAAAACTGAAAATTGTTGTTTTTCACAATATTTTTAGAAATTTGGGCTCTTTTAGTAACATTCACACTTCCGCTTAAGCATCTTTTATGCTAATTTTTTCTTCTTTCAGGATTTATTCTGGGTTTTATTTTGTTTATTTGATGAAAATGAAAAACAATACACACCATGGAAACATTTTTGTTTGATTTGTGTGGAGTGAGATTTTCACCTAGAACCCAAAGGCGGGGGTATTGGCACTTTTCATGGAAAAATGTGAAAAATTAAATTTTCTAAAAATGAAATAAATGGCTTCTATACACCTCAAACATTCACTCTAAAACTGAAAATTGTTGTTTTTCACAATATTTTTAGAAATTTGGGCTCTTTGTAACATTAACACTTCCGCTGAAGCATCATTTATGCTCATTTTTTTATCTTTCAGGATTTACTCTTGAGTTTTATTTTGTTTATTGGATGAAAATGAACAACAATACACACCATGGAAACATTTTTGTTTGATTTGTGTCGAGTGAGATTTTCACCTAGAACCCAAAGGGGGGGTATTGTCACTTTTCATGGAAAAATGTGAAAAATTAAATTTTCTAAAAATGAAATAAATGGCTTCTTTACACCTCAAACATTCACTCTAAAACTGAAAATTGTTGTTTTTCGCAATATTTTTAGAAATTTGGGCTCTTTTAGTAACATTAACACCTGGGCTGAAGCATCTTTTATGCTCATTTTTTTGTCTTTCAGGATTTATTCTGGGTTTTATTTTGTTTATTTGTTGAAAATGAACAACAATACACAACATGGAAACATTTTTTTTTGATTTGTATGGAGTGAGATTTTCACCTAGAACCCAAAGGGGGGGGTATTGGCACTTTTCATGGAAAAATGTGAAAAAATAAATTTTCTAAAAATGAAATAAATGGCTTCTATACACCTCAAACATTCACTCTTATACTGAAAATTGTTGTTTTTCGCAATATTTTTAGATATTTGGGCTCTTTTAGCAACATTAACACTTGCGCTGAAGCATCTTTTATGCTCTTTTCTTGTCTTTCAGGATTTATTCTGGGTTTTATTTTGTGTAATCGATGAAAATGAACAACAATATACACCATGGAAACATTTTTGTTTGATTTGTGTCGAGTGAGATTTTCACCTAGAACCCAAATGGGGGGTATTGGCACCTTTCGTGGATAAATGTGAAAAATAAAATTTTCTAAAAATGAAATAAATGGCTTCTATACACCTCAAATATTCACTCTAAAACTGAAAATTGTTGTTTTACGCAATATTTTTAGAAATTTGGGCACTTTTAGCAACATTAACACTTGCGCTGAAGCATCTTTTATGCTCATTTCTTGTCTCTCAGGATTTATTCTGGGTTTTATTTTGCTTAATCGATGGAAATGAACAACAATACAAACCATGGAAACATTTTTGTTTGATTTGTGTGGAGTTAGATTTTCACCTAGAACCCAAAGGGGGGGGTAATGGCACCTTTCATGGAAAAATGTGAAAAATTAAGTTTTCTAAAAATTAAATAAATGGCTTCCATACACCTCAAACATTCACTCTTATACTAAAATATGTTTTTTTTCGCAATATTTTTAGAAATTTTGGCTCTTTTAGTAACATTTACACTTGCGCTGAAGCATCTTTTGTGCTCTTTTCATGTCTTTCAGGATTTATTCTGGGTTTTATTTTCTTTATTTGATGACAATGAACAACAATACACACCATGGAAACATTTTTGTTTGATTTGTGTCGAGTGAAATTTTCACCTAGAACCCAAAGGGGGGGGTATAGGCATTTTTCATGGAAAAATGTGAAAAATTAAATTTTCTAAAAATGAAATAAATGCCTTCTATACACCTCAAGTTTTCACTCTAATACTGAAAATTGTGGTTTTTCGCAATATTTTTAGAAAATTTGGCACTTTTAGTAACATAAACACTTGCGCTGAAGCATCTTTTATGCTCATTTCTTGTCTTTCAGGATTTATTCTGGGTTTTATTTTTTTTTTAATGAAAATGAATAACAATACACACCATGGAAACATTTTTGTTTGATTTGTGTCGAGTGAGATTTTCACCTAGATCCCAAAGGGGGGGGTATTGGCACTTTTTTTATGGAAAAATGTGAAAAAATATTTTTTCTAAAAATGAAATAAATGGCTTCTATACACCTCAAACATTCACTCTAAAACTGAAAATTGTTGTTTTTCGCAATATTTTTAGAAATTTGGGCTCTTTTAGTAACACTTACACTTGCGCTGCAGTATCTTTTATGCTCATTTCTTGTCTTTCAGGATTTATTCTGGGTTTTATTTTGTTTAATCGATGAAAATGAACAACAATACACAACATGGAAACATTTTTGTTTCATTTGTGTCGAGTGAGATTTTCACCAAGAACCCAAAGGGGGGCACATTTCATGAAAAAATGTGAAAAATTAAATTTTCTAAAAATGAAATAAATGCCTTCTATGCAACTCAAACATTCACTCTAAAACTGAAAATTGTTGATTTTCGCAATATTTTTAGAAATTTGGGCTTTTTTAGTAACATTAACACCTGCGCTGAAGCATCTTTTATGCTCATTTCTTGTCTTTCAGGATTTAATCTTGGTTTTATTTTGTTTATTTGATGAAAATGAACAACAATACACACCATGGAAACATTTTTGTTTGATTTGTGTCGAGTGAGATTTTCATCTAGAACTTAAAGGGGGGGTATTGGCACTTTTCATGGAAAAATGTGAAAAAAAATTTTCTAAAAATGAAATAAATGCCTTCTATACACCTCAAACATTCACTCTAAAACTGAAAATTGTTGGTTTTCGCAATATTTTTAGAAATTTAGTCTCTTTTAGTAACATTAACACTTGCGCTGAAGCATCTTTTATGCTCATTTCTTGTCTTTTAGGATTTATTCTTGGTTTTATTTGGTTTATTTGATGAAAACGAACAACAATAAACACCATGGAAACATTTTTGTTTGATTTGTGTCGAGTGAGATTTTCACCTAGAGCCCAAAAGGGGGGGTATTGGCACTTTTCATGGAAAAATGTGAAAAATTAAATTTTCTAAAAATGAAATAAATGGCTTCTATACACCTCGAACATTCACTCTTAAACTAAAAATTGTTGTTTTTTCCAATATTTTTAGAAATATGGGCTCTTTAAGTAACATTAACACTTGCGCTGAAGCATCTTTTCTGCTCATTTCTTGTCTTTCAGGATTTATTCTGGGTTTTATTTTGTTTAATCGATGAAAATGAACAACAATACACAACATTGATACATTTTTGTTTCATTTGTGGCGACTGATTTTTTCACCAAGAACCCAAAGGGGGTACTTTTCATGGAAAAATGTGAAAAATTAACTTTTCTAAAAATGAAATAAATGGCTTCTATACACCTCAAACATTCACTCTAATACTGCTAATTGTTGTTTTTCGATATATTTTTCGAAATTTTGGCTCTTTTAGTAACATTAACACTTGCGCTGAAGCATCTTTTCTGCTCATTTCTTGCCTTTCAGGATTTATTCAGGGTTTCATTTTCTTTAATCGATGAAAATGAAAAACAATACACAACATGGAAAAACTTTTGTTTGATTTGTATGGAGTGAGATTTTCACCAAGAACCCAAAGGGGGGCACTTTTCATGGAAAAATGTGAAAAATTAAATTTTCTAAAAATGAAATAAATGGCTTCTATACACCTCAAACATTCACTCTAAAACTGAAAATTGTTATTTTTCACAATATTTTTAGAAATTTGGGCTCTTATAGTAACATTCACACTTCCGCTGAAGCATCTTTTATGCTCATTTCTTGTCTTTCAGGATTTAATCTTGGTTTTATTTTGTTTATTTGATGAAAATGAACAACAATACACACCATGGAAACATTTTTGTTTGATTTGTGTCGAGTGAGATTTTCATCTAAAACTTAAAGGGGGGGGTATTGGCACTTTTCATGGAAAAATGTGAAAAAAAATTTTCTAAAAATGAAATAAATGCCTTCTATACACCTCAAACATTCACTCTAAAACTGAAAATTGTTGGTTTTCGCAATATTTTTAGAAATTTAGTCTCTTTTAGTAACATTAACACTTGCGCTGAAGCATCTTTTATGCTCATTTCTTGTCTTTTAGGATTTATTCTTGGTTTTATTTGTTTTATTTGATGAAAACGAACAACAATAAACACCATGGAAACATTTTTGTTTGATTTGTGTCGAGTGAGATTTTCACCTAGAGCCCAAAAGGGGGGGTATTTGCACTTTTCATGGAAAAATGTGAAAAATTAAATTTTCTAAAAATGAAATAAATGGCTTCTATACACCTCAAACATTCACTCTTAAACTGAAAATTGTTGTTTTTTGCAATATTTTTAGAAATATGGGCTCTTTAAGTAACATTAACACTTGCGCTGAAGCATCTTTTCTGCTCATTTCTTGTCTTTCAGGATTTATTCTGGGTTTTATTTTGTTTAATCGATGAAAATGAACAACAATACACAACATTGATACATTTTTGTTTCATTTGTGGCGACTGAGATTTTCACCAAGAACCCAAAGGGGGTACTTTTCATGGAAAAATGTGAAAAATTAACTTTTCTAAAAATGAAATAAATGGCTTCTATACACCTCAAACATTCACTCTAATACTGAAAATTGTTGTTTTTCGCAAAATTTTTCGAAATTTTGGCTCTTTTAGTAACATTAACACTTGCGCTGAAGCATCTTTTCTGCTCATTTCTTGCCTTTCAGGATTTATTCAGGGTTTCATTTTGTTTAATCGATGAAAATGAAAAACAATACACAACATGGAAAAACTTTTGTTTGATTTGTGTGGAGTGAGATTTTCACCAAGAACCCAAAGGGGGGCACTTTTCATGGAAAAATGTGAAAAATTTAATTTTCTACAAATGAAATAAATGGCTTCTATACACCTCAAACATTCACTCTAAAACTGAAAATTGTTGTTTTTCACAATATTTTTAGATATTTGGGCTCTTATAGTAACATTAACACTTCCGCTGGAGCATCTTTTATTCTCATTTTTTTGTCTTTCAGAATTTATTCTGGGTTTTATTTTGTCTATTTGATGAAAATGAAAAACAATACACACCATGGAAACATTTTTGTTTGATTTGTGTGGAGTGAGATTTTCACCTAGAACCCAAAGGGGGAATGGCACTTTTCATGGAAAAATGTGAAAAATTAAATTTTCTAAAAATGAAATAAATGGCTTCTATACACCTCAAACATTCACTCTAAAACTGAAAATTGTTGTTTTTCATAATATTTTTAGAAATTTGGGCTCTTTGTAACATTAACACTTCCGCTGAAGCATCATTTATGCTCATTTTTTTGTCTTTCAGGATTTACTCTGGGTTTTATTTTGTTTATTTGATGAAAATGAACAACAATACACACCATGGATACATTTTTGTTTGATTTGTGTGGAGTGAGATTTTCACCTAGAACCCAAAGGGGGGGTATTGGCACTTTACTTGGAAAAATGTGAAAAATTAAATTTTCTAAAAATGAAATAAATGGCTTCTATACACTTCAAACATTCACTCTAAAACTGAAAATTGTTGTTTTTCGCAATATTTTTAGAAATATGGTCTCTTTAAGTAACATTAACACTTGTGCTGAAGCATTTTTTATGCTCATTTCTTGTCTCTCAGGTTTTATTTTTGGTTTTATTTGGTTTATTTGATGAAAATTAACAACAATAAACACCATGAAAACATTTTTGTTTGATTTGTGTCGAGTGAGATTTTCACCAAGAACCCAAAGGGGGGCACTTTTCATGGAAAAATGTGAAAAATTTAATTTTCTAAAAATGAAAAAAATGGCTTCTATACACCTCAAACATTCACTCTAAAACTGAAAATTGTTGTTTTTCACAATATTTTTAGAAATTTGGGCTCTTATAGTAACATTAACACTTCCGCTGGAGCATCTTTTATTCTCATTTTTTTGTCTTTCAGAATTTATTCTGGGTTTTATTTTGTCTATTTGATGAAAATGAAAAACAATACACACCATGGAAACATTTTTGTTTGATTTGTGTGGAGTGAGATTTTCACCTAGAACCCAAAGGGGGGGTATTGGCACTTTTCATGGAAAAATGTGAAAAATTAAATTTTCTAAAAATGAAATAAATGGCTTCTATACACCTCAAACATTCACTCTTATAGTGAAAATGGTTGCTTTTCGCAATATTTCTAGAAATTTGGGCTCTTTTAGTAACATTAACACTTGTGCTGAAGCATTTTTTATGCTCATTTCTTGTCTCTCAGGTTTTATTCTTGGTTTTATTTGGTTTATTTGATGAAAATTAACAACAATAAACACCATGAAAACATTTTTGTTTGATTTGTGTGGAGTGAGATTTTCACCTAGAACCCAAAGGGGGGTATTGGTACTTTTCATGGAAAAATGTGAAAAATTAAATATTCTAAAAATGAAATAAATGCCTTCTAAACACCTCAAACATTCACTCTAAAACAGAAGATTGTTGTTTTTCGCAATATTTTTAGAAATTTGGGCTCTTTTAGTAACATTAACACTTGGGCTGAAGCATCTTTTATGATCTTTAATTGTCTTTCAGGATTCATTCTGGGTTTTATTTTGTTTATTTGATGAAAATGAACAACAATACACACCTTGGATACATTTTTGTTTGATTTGTGTCGAGTGAGATTTTCACCTAGAACCCAAATTAAATTTTCTAAAAATGAAAAAAATGCCTTCTAAAATCCTCAAACATTCACTCTAAAACAGAAGATTGTTGTTTTTCGCAATATTTTTAGAAATTTGGGCTCTTTTAGTAACATTAACACTTGGGCTGAAGCATCTTTTATGATCCTTTATTGTCTTTCTGGATTCATTCTGTGTTTTATTTTGTTTATTTGATGAAAATGAACAACAATACACACCTTGGATACATTTTTGTTTGATTTGTGTGGAGTGAGATTTTCCCTTGAACCCAAAGGGGGGGGTATTGGCACTTTTCATGGAAAAATGTGAAAAATTAAATTTTCTAAAAATGAAATAAATGCCTTCTAAACACCTCAAACATTCACTCTAAAACAGAAGATTGTTGTTTTTCGCAATATTTTTAGAATTTTGGGCTCTTTTAGTAACATTAACACTTTCGCTGAAGCAACTTTTATGCTCATTTCTCTACTTTCAAGAAAAATTCTGGGTTTTATTTTGTTTATTTGATGAAAATGAACAACAATACACACCTTGGATACATTTTTGTTTGATTTGTGTCGAGTGAGATTTTCCCTTGAACCCAAAGGGGGGGTATTGGCACTTTTCATGGAAAAATGTGAAAAATTAAATTTTCTAAAAATGAAATAAATGCCTTCTATACACCTCCAACATTCACTCTAATACTGAAAATTGTTGTTTTTCGCAATATTTTTAGAAATTTGGTCTCTTTTAGTAACATTAACACTTGCGCTGAAGCATCTTTTATGCTCATTTCTTGTCTTTCAGGATTTATTCTTGGTTTTATTTGATTTATTTGATGAAAATGAACAACAATAAACACCATGGAAACATTTTTGTTTGTATTGTGTCAAGTGATATTTTCACCTAGAGCCCAAAGGGGGGGGTATTGGCACTTTTCATGGAAAAATGTGAAAATATAAATTTTCTAAAAATGAAATAAATGGCTTCTATACACCTCATACATTCACTCTAATACTGAAAATTGTTGTTTTTCGCAATATTTTTAGAAATTTGGGCTCTTTACGTAACATTAACACTTGCGCTGAAGCATCTTTTATGCTCTTTTCTTGTCTTTAAGATTTATTCTGGGTTTTATTTTCTTTATTTGATGAAAATGAACAACAATAAACACCATGGAAACATTTTTGTTTGATTTGTGCGAGTGAAATTTTCACCTAGAACCCAAAGGGGCGGGGTATTGGCATTTTTCATGGAAAAATGTGAAAAATTAAATTTTCTAAAAATGAAATAAAAGCCTTCTATACACCTCAAACATTCACTCTAAAACTGAAAATTGTTGTTTTTCACAATATTTTTAGAAATTTGGGCTCTTTTAGTAACATTCACACTTCCGCTTAAGCATCTTTTATGCTAATTTTTTCTTCTTTCAGGATTTATTCTGGGTTTTATTTTGTTTATTTGATGAAAATGAAAAACAATACACACCATGGAAACATTTTTGTTTGATTTGTGTGGAGTGAGATTTTCACCTAGAACCCAAAGGCGGGGGTATTGGCACTTTTCATGGAAAAAGGTGAAAAATTAAATTTTCTAAAAATGAAATAAATGGCTTCTATACACCTCAAACATTCACTCTAAAACTGAAAATTGTTGTTTTTCACAATATTTTTAGAAATTTGGGCTCTTTGTAACATTAACACTTCCGCTGAAGCATCATTTATGCTCATTTTTTTGTCTTTCAGGATTTACTCTTGAGTTTTATTTTGTTTATTGGATGAAAATGAACAACAATACACACCATGGAAACATTTTTGTTTGATTTGTGTCGAGTGAGATTTTCACCTAGAACCCAAAGGGTGGGTATTGTCACTTTTCATGGAAAAATGTGAAAAATTAAATTTTCTAAAAATGAAATAAATGGCTTCTTTACACCTCAAACATTCACTCTAAAACTGAAAATTGTTGTTTTTCGCAATATTTTTAGAAATTTGGGCTCTTTTAGTAACATTAACACCTGGGCTGAAGCATCTTTTATGCTCATTTTTTTGTCTTTCAGGATTTATTCTGGGTTTTATTTTGTTTATTTGTTGAAAATGAACAACAATACACAACATGGAAACATTTTTTTTTGATTTGTATGGAGTGAGATTTTCACCTAGAACCCAAAGGGGGGGGTATTGGCACTTTTCATGGAAAAATGTGAAAAAATAAATTTTCTAAAAATGAAATAAATGGCTTCTATACACCTCAAACATTCACTCTTATACTGAAAATTGTTGTTTTTCGCAATATTTTTAGATATTTGGGCTCTTTTAGCAACATTAACACTCGCGCTGAAGCATCTTTTATGCTCTTTTCTTGTCTTTCAGGATTTATTCTGGGTTTTATTTTGTGTAATCGATGAAAATGAACAACAATATACACCATGGAAACATTTTTGTTTGATTTGTGTCGAGTGAGATTTTCACCTAGAACCCAAATGGGGGGTATTGGCACCTTTCGTGGATAAATGTGAAAAATAAAATTTTCTAAAAATGAAATAAATGGCTTCTATACACCTCAAATATTCACTCTAAAACTGAAAATTGTTGTTTTACGCAATATTTTTAGAAATTTGGGCACTTTTAGCAACATTAACACTTGCGCTGAAGCATCTTTTATGCTCATTTCTTGTCTCTCAGGATTTATTCTGGGTTTTATTTTGCTTAATCGATGGAAATGAACAACAATACAAACCATGGAAACATTTTTGTTTGATTTGTGTGGAGTTAGATTTTCACCTAGAACCCAAAGGGGGGGTAATGGCACCTTTCATGGAAAAATGTGAAAAATTAAGTTTTCTAAAAATTAAATAAATGGCTTCTATACACCTCAAACATTCACTCTTATACTGAAATATGTTTTTTTTCGCAATATTTTTAGAAATTTTGGCTCTTTTAGTAACATTTACACTTGCGCTGAGGCATCTTTTGTGCTCTTTTCATGTCTTTCAGGATTTATTCTGGGTTTTATTTTCTTTATTTGATGACAATGAACAACAATACACACCATGGAAACATTTTTGTTTGATTTGTGTCGAGTGAAATTTTCACCTAGAACCCAAAGGGGGGGGTATAGGCATTTTTCATGGAAAAATGTGAAAAATTAAATTTTCTAAAAATGAAATAAATGCCTTCTATACACCTCAAGTTTTCACTCTAATACTGAAAATTGTGGTTTTTCGCAATATTTTTAGAAAATTTGGCACTTTTAGTAACATAAACACTTGCGCTGAAGCATCTTTTATGCTCATTTCTTGTCTTTCAGGATTTATTCTGGGTTTTATTTTTTTTTAATGAAAATGAATAACAATACACACCATGGAAACATTTTTGTTTGATTTGTGTCGAGTGAGATTTTCACCTAGATCCCAAAGGGGGGGGTATTGGCACTTTTTTTATGGAAAAATGTGAAAAAATATTTTTTCTAAAAATGAAATAAATGGCTTCTATACACCTCAAACATTCACTCTAAAACTGAAAATTGTTGTTTTTCGCAATATTTTTAGAAATTTGGGCTCTTTTAGTAACACTTACACTTGCGCTGCAGTATCTTTTATGCTCATTTCTTGTCTTTCATGATTTATTCTGGGTTTTATTTTGTTTAATCGATGAAAATGAACAACAATACACAACATGGAAACATTTTTGTTTCATTTGTGTCGAGTGAGATTTTCACCAAGAACCCAAAGGGGGGCACTTTTCATGGAAAAATGTGAAAAATTTAATTTTCTAAAAATGAAATAAATGGCTTCTATACACCTCAAACATTCACTCTAAAACTGAACATTGTTGTTTTTCACAATATTTTAGAAATTTGGGTTCTTTTAGTAACATTAATACTTCCGCTGAAGCATCTATTATGCTCATTTTTTTGTCTTTCAGAATTTATTCTGGGTTTTATTTTGTTTATTTGATGAAAATGAACAACAATACACACCATGGAAACATTTTTGTTTGATTTGTGTCGAGTGAGATTTTCATCTAGAACTTAAAGGGGGGGTATTGGCACTTTTCATGGAAAAATGTGAAAAAAAGTTTTCTAAAAATGAAATAAATGCCTTCTATACACCTCAAACATTCACTCTAAAACTGAAAATTGTTGGTTTTCGCAATATTTTTAGAAATAAAGTCTCTTTTAGTAACATTAACACTTGCGCTGAAGCATCTTTTATGCTCATTTCTTGTCTTTCAGGATTTATTCTTGGTTTTATTTGGTTTATTTGATGAAAACGAACAACAATAAACACCATGGAAACATTTTTGTTTGATTTGTGTCGAGTGAGATTTTCACCTAGAACCCAAAAGGGGGGGTATTGGCACTTTTCATGGAAAAATTTGAAAAATTAAATTTTCTAAAAATGAAATAAATGGCTTCTATACACCTCAAACATTCACTCTTAAACTGAAAATTGTTGTTTTTTGCAATATTTTTAGAAATATGGGCTCTTTAAGTAACATTAACACTTGCGCTGAAGCATCTTTTCTGCTCATTTCTTGTCTTTCAGGATTTATTCTGGGTTTTATTTTTTTTAATCGATGAAAATGAACAACAATACAAACCATTGATACATTTTTGTTTCATTTGTGGCGACTGAGATTTTCACCAAGAACCCAAAGGGGGTACTTTTCATGGAAAAATGTGAAAAATTTAATTTTCTAAAAATGAAATAAATGGCTTCTATACACCTCAAATATTCACTGTAAAACTGAAAATTGTTGTTTTTCACAATATTTTTAGAAATTTGGGCTTTTTTAGTAACATTAACACCTGCGCTGAAGCATCTTTTATGCTCATTTCTTGTCTTTCAGGATTTAATCTTGGTTTTATTTTGTTTATTTGATGAAAATGAACAACAATACACACCATGGAAACATTTTTGTTTGATTTGTGTGGAGTGAGATTTTCACCTAGAACCCAAAGGGGGGGGGTATCGGCACTTTTCATGGAAAAATGTGAAAAATTAAATTTTCTAAAAATGAAATAAATGGCTTCTATACACCTCAAACATTCACTCTCATACTGAAAATTGTTGTTTTTCGCAAATATTTTTAGAAATTTTGGCACTTTTAGTAACATTAACACTTTCGCTGAAGCATCTTTTATGCTCATTTCTTGTCTTTCAGGATTTATTCTGGGTTTTATTTGTTCATTTGATGAAAATGAACAACAATAGACACGATAGAAATATTTTTGTTTGATTTGTGTCGAGTGAGATTTTCACCTAGAACCCAAAGGGGGGATTGGCACTTTTCATGGAAAAATGTGAAAAATTAAATTTTCTAAAAATGAAATAAATGGCTTCTATACACCTCAAACATTCACTCTAAAACTGAAAATTGTTGTTTTTCACAATATTTTTAGAAATTCTGGCTCTTTTAGTAACATTAAACTTGTGCTGAAGCATCTTTTATGCTAATTTCTTGTCTTTCAGGATTTATTCTGGGTTTTATTTTGTTTAATCGATGAAAATGAACAACAATACACAACATGGAAACATTTTTGTTTCATTTGTGTCGAGTGAGATTTTCACCAAGAACCCAAAGGGGGGCACATTTCATGAAAAAATGTGAAAAATTAAATTTTCTAAAAATGAAATAAATGCCTTCTATGCAACTCAAACATTCACTCTAAAACTGAAAATTGTTGATTTTCGCAATATTTTTAGAAATTTGGGCTTTTTTAGTAACATTAACACCTGCGCTGAAACATCTTTTATGCTCATTTCTTGTCTTTCAGGATTTAATCTTGGTTTTATTTTGTTTATTTGATGAAAATGAACAACAATACACACCATGGAAACATTTTTGTTTGATTTGTGTCGAGTGAGATTTTCATCTAGAACTTAAAGGGGGGGTATTGGCACTTTTCATGGAAAAATGTGAAAAAAAATTTTCTAAAAATGAAATAAATGCCTTCTATACACCTCAAACATTCACTCTAAAACTGAAAATTGTTGGTTTTCGCAATATTTTTAGAAATTTAGTCTCTTTTAGTAACATTAACACTTGCGCTGAAGCATCTTTTATGCTCATTTCTTGTCTTTTAGGATTTATTCTTGGTTTTATTTGGTTTATTTGATGAAAACGAACAACAATAAACACCATGGAAACATTTTTGTTTGATTTGTGTCGAGTGAGATTTTCACCTAGAGCCCAAAAGGGGGGGTATTGGCACTTTTCATGGAAAAATGTGAAAAATTAAATTTTCTAAAAATGAAATAAATGGCTTCTATACACCTCGAACATTCACTCTTAAACTGAAAATTGTTGTTTTTTGCAATATTTTTAGAAATATGGGCTCTTTAAGTAACATTAACACTTGCGCTGAAGCATCTTTTCTGCTCATTTCTTGTCTTTCAGGATTTATTCTGGGTTTTATTTTGTTTAATCGATGAAAATGAACAACAATACACAACATTGATACATTTTTGTTTCATTTGTGGCGACTGATTTTTTCACCAAGAACCCAAAGGGGGTACTTTTCATGGAAAAATGTGAAAAATTAACTTTTCTAAAAATGAAATAAATGGCTTCTATACACCTCAAACATTCACTCTAATACTGCTAATTGTTGTTTTTCGATATATTTTTCGAAATTTTGGCTCTTTTAGTAACATTAACACTTGCGCTGAAGCATCTTTTCTGCTCATTTCTTGCCTTTCAGGATTTATTCAGGGTTTCATTTTCTTTAATCGATGAAAATGAAAAACAATACACAACATGGAAAAACTTTTGTTTGATTTGTGTGGAGTGAGATTTTCACCAAGAACCCAAAGGGGGGCACTTTTCATGGAAAAATGTGAAAAATTAAATTTTCTAAAAATGAAATAAATGGCTTCTATACACCTCAAACATTCACTCTAAAACTGAAAATTGTTGTTTTTCACAATATTTTTAGAAATTTGGGCTCTTATAGTAACATTAACACTTCCGCTGGAGCATCTTTTATTCTCATTTTTTTGTCTTTCAGAATTTATTCTGGGTTTTATTTTGTCTATTTGATGAAAATGAAAAACAATACACACCATGGAAACATTTTTGTTTGATTTGTGTGGAGTGAGATTTTCACCTAGAACCCAAAGGGGGGGTATTGGCACTTTTCATGGAAAAATGTGAAAAATTAAATTTTCTAAAAATGAAATAAATGGCTTCTATACACCTCAAACATTCACTCTTATAGTGAAAATGGTTGCTTTTCGCAATATTTCTAGAAATTTGGGCTCTTTTAGTAACATTAACACTTGTGCTGAAGCATCTTTTATGCTAATTTCTTGTCTTTCAGGATTTATTCTGGGTTTTATTATGTTTATTTGATGAAAATGAACAACAATACACACAATGGAAACATTTTTGATTGATTTGTATCGAGTGAGATTTTCATCTAGAACCCAAAGGGGGAATGGCACTTTTCATGGAAAAATGTGAAAAATTAAATTTTCCAAAAATGAAATAAATGGCTTCTATACACCTCAAACATTCACTCTAAAACTGAAAATTGTTGTTTTTCATAATATTTTTAGAAATTTGGGCTCTTTGTAACATTAACACTTCCGCTGGAGCATCTTTTATGCTCATTTTTTTGTCTTTCAGGATTTACTCTGGGTTTTATTTTGTTTGTTTGATGAAAATGAACAACAATACACACCATGGATACATTTTTGTTTGATTTGTGTGGAGTGAGATTTTCACCTAGAACCCAAAGGGGGGGTATTGGCACTTTACTTGGAAAAATGTGAAAAATTAAATTTTCTAAAAATGAAATAAATGGCTTCTATACACTTCAAACATTCACTCTAAAACTGAAAATTGTTGTTTTTCGCAATATTTTTAGAAATTTGGGCTCTTTTAGTAACATTAACACTTGTGCTGAAGCATTTTTTATGCTCATTTCTTGTCTTTCAGAATTTATTCTGGGTTTTATTTTGTCTATTTGATGAAAATGAAAAACAATACACACCATGGAAACATTTTTGTTTGATTTGTGTGGAGTGAGATTTTCACCTAGAACCCAAAGGGGGGGTATTGGCACTTTTCATGGAAAAATATGAAAAATTAAATTTTCTAAAAATGAAATAAATGGCTTCTATACACCTCAAACATTCACTCTTATAGTGAAAATGGTTGCTTTTCGCAATATTTCTAGAAATTTGGGCTCTTTTAGTAACATTAACACTTGTGCTGAAGCATTTTTTATGCTCATTTCTTGTCTCTCAGGTTTTATTCTTGGTTTTATTTGGTTTATTTGATGAAAATTAACAACAATAAACACCGTGAAAACATTTTTGTTTGATTTGTGTCGAGTGAGATTTTCACCAAGAACCCAAAGGGGGGCACTTTTCATGGAAAAATGTGAAAAATTTAATTTTCTAAAAATGAAATAAATGGCTTCTATACACCTCAAACATTCACTCTAAAACTGAAAATTGTTATTTTTCACAATATTTTTAGAAATTTGGGCTCTTATAGTAACATTCACACTTCCGCTGGAGCATCTTTTATGCTCATTTTTTTGTCTTTCAGAATTTATTCTGGGTTTTATTTTGTTTATTTGATGAAAATGAAAAACAATACAACCCATGGAAACATTTTTGTTTGATTTGTGTGGAGTGAGATTTTCACCTAGAACCCAAAGGGGGGGTATTGGTACTTTTCATGGAAAAATGTGAAAAATTAAATATTCTAAAAATGAAATAAATGGCTTCTACACACCTCAAACATTCACTCTAATACTGAAAATGGTTGTTTTTCGCAATATTTTTAGAAATTTGGGCTCTTTTAGTAACATAAACACTTGTGCTGAAGCATCTTTTATGCTAATTTCTTGTCTTTCAGGATTTATTCTGGGTTTTATTTTGTTTATTTGATGAAAATGAACAACAATACACACAATCGAAACATTTTTGATTGATTTGTATCGAGTGAGATTTTCATCTAGAACCCAAAAGGGGGAATGGCACTTTTCATGGAAAAATGTGAAAAATTAAATTTTCTAAAAATGAAATAAATGGCTTCTATACACCTCAAACATTCACTCTAAAACTGAAAATTGTTGTTTTTCACAATATTTTTAGAAATTTGGGCACTTTTAGCAACATTAACCCTTGCGCTGAAGCATCTTTAATGCTCATTTCTTGTCTCTCAGGATTTATTCTGGGTTTTATTTTGCTTAATCGATGAAAATGAACAACAATACACACCATGGAAACATTTTTGTTTGATTTGTGTGGAGTTAGATTTTCACCTAGAACCCAAAGGGGGGGGTAATGGCACCTTTCATGGAAAAATGTGAAAAATTAAGTTTTCTAAAAATTAAATAAATGGCTTCTATACACCTCAAACATTCACTCTTATACTGAAAATTGTTTTTTTCGCAATATTTTTAGAAATTTTGGCTCTTTTAGTAACATTTACACTTGCGCTGAAGCATCTTTTGTGCTCTTTTCATGTCTTTCAGGATTTATTCTGGGTTTTATTTTCTTTATTTGATGAAAATGAACAACAATACACACCATGGAAACTTTTTTGTTTGATTTGTGTAGAGTGAAATTTTCACCTAGAACCCAAAGGGGGGGGGTATTGGCATTTTTCATGGAAAAATGTGAAAAATTAAATTTTCTAAAAATGAAATAAATGGCTTCTATACACCTCAAACATTCACTCTAAAACTGAAAATTGTTGTTTTTCAAAATATTTTTAGAAATTCTGGCCCTTTTAGTAACATTAACACTTGCGCTGAAGCATCTTTTATGCTAATTTCTTGTCTTTCAGGATTTATTCTGGGTTTTATTTTGTTTAATCGATGAAAATGAACATTAATACACAACATGGAAACATTTTTGTTTCATTTGTGTCGAGTGAGATTTTCACCAAGAACCCAAAGGGGGGCACTTTTCATGAAAAAATGTGAAAAATTAAATTTTCTAAAAATGAAAAAAATGCCTTCTATACAACTCAAACATTCATTCTAAAACTGAAAATTGATTTTTTTCACAATATTTTTAGAAATTCTGGCTCTTTTAGTAACATTAAAACTTAAGCTGAAGCATCTTTTATGCTAATTTCCTGTCTTTCAGGATTTAATCTTGGTTTTATTTTGTTTATTTGATGAAAATGAACAGCAATACACAGCATGGAAACATTTTTGTTTGATTTTTGTCGAGTGAGATTTTCATCTAGAACTTAAAGGGGGGTATTGGCACTTTTCATGGAAAAATTTGAAAAAAAATTTTCTAAAAATGAAATAAATGCCTTCTATACACCTCAAACATTCACTCTAAAACTGAAAATTGTTGGTTTTCGCAATATTTTTAGAAATTTAGTCTCTTTTAGTAACATTAACACTTGCGCTGAAGCATCTTTTATGCTCATTTCTTGTCTTTCAGGATTTATTCTTGGTTTTATTTGGTTTATTTGATGAAAACGAACAACAATAAACACGATGGAAACATTTTTGTTTGATTTGTGTCGAGTGAGATTTTCACCTAGAACCCAAAGGGGGGCACTTTTCATGGAAAAATGTGAAAAATTTAATTTTCTAAAAATGAAATAAATGGCTTCTATACACCTCAAACATTCACTCTAATACTGAAAATGGTTGTTTTTCGCAATATTTTCAGAAATTTTGGCTCTTTTAGTAACATTAACACTTGCGCTGAAGCATCTTTTCTGCTCATTTCTTGCCTTTCAGGAATTATTCAGGGTTTTATTTTGTTTAATCGATGAAAATGAAAAAATATACACAACATGGAAAAACTTTTGTTTGATATGTTTGGAGTGAGATCTTCACCAAGAACCCAAACGGGGGCACTTTTCATGGAAAAATGTGAAAAATTTAATTTTCTAAAAATGAAATAAATGGCTTCTATACACCTCAAACATTCACTCTAAAACTGAAAATTGTTGTTTTTCACAATATTTTTAGAAATTTAGGCTCTTATAGTAACATTAACACTTCCGCTGGAGCATCTTTTATGCTCATTTTTTTGTCTTTCAGAATTTTTCTGGGTTTTATTTTGTCTATTTGATGAAAACGAACAACAATAAACACCATGAAAACATTTTTGTTTGATTTGTGTCGAGTGAGATTTTCACCTAGAACCCAAAGGGGGGATTGGCACTTTTCATGGAAAAATGTGAAAAATTAAATTTTCAAAAAATGAAATAAATGGCTTCTATACACCTCAAACATTCACTCTAAAACTGAAAATTGTTGTTTTTCGCAATATTTTTAGAAATTTGGGCTCTTTTGGTAACATTTACACTTGCGCTGAAGCATCTTTTCTGCTCATTTCTTGTCTTTCAGGATTTATTCTGGGTTTTATTTTGTTAAATCGATGAAAATGAACAACAATACACACAATGGAAACATTTTTGTTTCATTTGTGTCGAGTGAAATTTTCACCAAGAAACCAAAGGGGGGCACTTTTCATGGAAAAATGTGAAAAATTAAATTTTCTAAAAATGAAATAATTGGCTTCTATACACCTCAAACATTCACTCTCATACTGAAAATGGTTGATTTTCGCAATCTTTTTAGAAATTTGGGCTCTTTTAGTAACATTAACACTTGTGCTGAAGCATCTTTTATGGTAATTTTTGTCTTTCAGGATTTATTCTGGGTTTTATTTTGTTTATTTGATGAAAATGAACAACAATACACACCATGGAAACATTTTTGATTGATTTGTGTCGAGTGAGATTTTCACCTAGAACCCAAAGGGGGGATTGGCACTTTTCATGGAAAAATGTGAAAAATTAAATTTTCTAAAAATGAAATAAATGGCTTCTATACACCTCAAACATTCACTCTAAAACTGAAAATTGTTGTTTTTCGCAATATTTTTAGAAATTTGGGCTCTTTTAGTAACATTTACACTTGCGCTGAAGCATCTTTTCTGCTCATTTCTTGTCTTTCAGGATTTATTCTGGGTTTTATTTTGTTAAATCGATGAAAATGAACAACAATACACAACATGGAAACATTTTTGTTTCATTTGTGTCGAGTGAAATTTCCACCAAGAACCCAAAGGGGGGCACTTCTCATGGAAAAATGTGAAAAATTTAATTTTCTAAAAATGAAATAAATGGCTTCTATACACCTCAAGCATTCACTCTAAAACTGAAAATTGTTGTTTTTCACAATATTTTTAGAAATTTGGGCTCTTATAGTAACATTAACACTTCCGCTGGAGCATCTTTTATGCTCATTTTTTTGTCTTTCAGAATTTATTCTGGGTTTTATTTTTTTTATTTGATGAAAATGAAAAACAATACAAACCATGGAAACATTTTTGTTTGATTTGTGTGGAGTGAGATTTTCACCTATGACCCAAAGGGGGGGTATTGGCACTTTTCATGGAAAAATGTGAAAAATTAAATTTTCTAAAAATGAAATAAATGGCTTCTATACACCTCAAACATTCACTCTTATACTGAAAATGGTTGTTTTTCGCAATATTTTTAGAAATTTGGGCTCTTTTAGTAACATTAACACTTGTGCTGAAGCATCTTTTATGCTAATTTCTTGTCTTTAAGGATTTATTCTGGGTTTTATTTATTTTATTTGATGAAAATGAACAACAATACACACAATCGAAACATT
This sequence comes from Hetaerina americana, assembly GCF_022747635.1. Taxonomy (NCBI): domain Eukaryota; kingdom Metazoa; phylum Arthropoda; class Insecta; order Odonata; family Calopterygidae; genus Hetaerina; species Hetaerina americana. The sequence goes on along the minus strand of NW_027287180.1, from coordinate 80,128 downwards.
TTTGATTGATTTGTATCGAGTGATATTTTCATCTAGAACCCAAAAGGGGGAATGGCACTTTTCATGGAAAAATGTGAAAAATTAAATTTTCTAAAAATGAAATAAATGGCTTCTATACACCTCAAACATTCACTCTTAAACTGAAAATTGTTGTTTTTCACAATATTTTTAGAAATTTGGGCTCTTTGTAACATTAACACTTCCGCTGAAGCATCATTTATGCTAATTTTTTTGTCTTTCAGGATTTACTCCGGGTTTAATTTTGTTTATTTGATGAAAATGAACAACAATACACACGATGGAAACATTTTTGTTTGATTTTTGTGGAGTGAGATTTTCACCTAGAACCCAAAGGGGGGGTATTGGCACTTTCCATGGAAAAATGTGAAAAATTAAATTTTCTAAAAATGAAATAAATGGCTTCTATACACCTCAAACATTCACTCTAAAACTGAAAATTGTTGTTTTTCGCAATATTTTTAGAAATTTGGGCTCTTTTAGTAACATTAACACTTGCGCTGAAGCATCTTTTCTGCTCATTTCTTGTCTTTCAGGATTTATTCTGGGTTTTATTTTGTTTAATCGATGAAAATGAACAACAATACACAACATGGAAACATTTTTGTTTCATTTGTGTCGAGTGAGATTTTCACCTAGAACCCATAGGGGGGGTATTGGCACTTTTCATGGAAAAATGTGAAAAATTAAATTTTCTAAAAATGAAATAAATGGCTTCTATACACCTAAAACATTCACTCTAATACTGAAAATGGTTGATATTCGCAATATTTTTAGAAATTTCGGCTCTTTTAGTAACATTACCACTTGTGCTGAAGCATCTTTTATGGTAATTTCTTGTCTTTCAGGATTTATTCTGGGTTTTATTTTTTTTATTTGATGAAAATGAACAACAATACACACCATGGAAACATTTTTGATTGATTTGTGTCGAGTGAGATTTTCACCTAGAACCCAAAGGGGGGCACTTTTCATGGAAAATGTGAAAAATTAAATTTTCTAAAAATGAAATAAATGCCTTCTATACACCTCCAACATGCACTCTTTTACTGAAAATTGTTGTTTTTCGCAATATTTTTAGAAATTTTGGCTCTTAAATAACATAAACACTTGCGCTGAAGCATCTTTTATGCTCATTTCTTGTTTTTCAGGATTTATTCTGGGTTTTATTTTTTTTATTTGATGAAAATGAACAACAATACACACCATGGAAACATTTTTGTTTTATTTGTGTCGAGTGAGATTTTCACCTAGAACCCAAAGGGGGGGATTATTTGATGAAAATGAACAACAATAAACACCATGAAAACATTTTTGTTTGTATTGTGTCGAGTGATATTTTCACCTAGAACCCAAAGCGGGGGTATTGGCCCTTTTCATGGTAAAATGTGAAAAATTAAATTTTCTAAAAATGAAATAAATGGCTTCTATACACCTCAAACATTCACTCTAAAACTGAAAATTGTTGTTTTTCACAATATTTTTAGAAATTTGGGTTCTTTGTAACATTAACACATCCGCTGAAGCATCATTTATGCTCATTTCTTGTCTTTTAGGATTTATTCTGGGTTTTATTTTCTTTATTTAATGAAAATGAACAACAATAAACACCATGGAAACATTTTTGTTTGATTTGTGTCGAGTGAAATTTTCACCTTGAACCAAAAGGGGGGGTATTGGCACTTTTCATGGTAAAATGTGAAAAATTAAATTTTCTAAAAATGAAATAAATGCCTTCTATACACCGCCAACATTCACTCTTATACTGAAAATTGTTGTTTTTCGCAATATTTTCAGAAATTTTGCTCTTAAATAACATAAACACTTGCGCTGAAGCATCTTTTATGCTCATTTCTTGTTTTTCAGGATTTATTCTGGGTTTTATTTTTTTTATTTGATGAAAATGAACAACAATACACACCATGGAAACATTTTTGTTTTATTTGTGTCGAGTGAGATTTTCACCTAGAACCCAAAGGGGGGGATTATTTGATGAAAATGAACAACAATAAACACCATGGAAACTTTTTGTTTGTATTGTGTCGATTGATATTTTCACCTAGAACCCAAAGCGGGGGTATTGGCCCTTTTCATGGAAAAATGTGAAAAATTAAATTTTCTAAAAATGAAATAAATGGCTTCTATACACCTCAAACTTTCACTCTAAAACTGAAAATTGTTGTTTTTCACAATATTTATAGAAATTCTGGCTCTTTTAGTAACATTAACACTTGCGCTGAAGCATCTTTTATGCTAATTTCGTGTCTTTCAGGATTTATTCTGGGTTTTATTTTGTTTAATCGATGAAAATGAACAACAATACACAACATGGAAACATTTTTGTTTCATTTGTGTCGAGTGAGATTTTCACCAAGAACCCAAAGGGGGGCACTTTTCATGAAAAAATGTGAAAAATTTAATTTTCTAAAAATGAAATAAATGCCTTCTATACACCTCAAACATTCACTCTAAAACTGAAAATTGTTGGTTTTCGCAATATTTTTAGAAATTTAGTCTGTTTTAGTAACATTAACACTTGCGCTGAAGCATCTTTTATGCTCATTTCTTGTCTTTCAGGATTTATTCTTGGTTTTATTTGGTTTATTTGATGAAAACGAACAAAAATAAACACGATGGAAACATTTTTGTTTGATTTGTGTCGCGTGAGATTTTCACCTAGAACCCAAAGGGGGGCACTTTTCATGGAAAAATGTGAAAAATTTAATTTTCTAAAAATGAAATAAATGGCTTCTATACACCTCAAACATTCACTCTAAAACTGAAAATTGTTGTTTTTCACAATATTTTTAGAAATTTGGGCTCTTATAGTAACATTAACACTTCCGCTGGAGCATCTTTTATGCTCATTTTTTTGTCTTTCAGAATTTATTCTGGGTTTTATTTTGTTTATTTGATGAAAATGAAAAACAATACACACCATGGAAACATTTTTGTTTGATTTGTGTGGAGTGAGATTTTCACCTAGAACCCAAAGGGGGGGTATTGGCACTTTTCATGGAAAAATGTGAAAAATTATATTTTCTAAAAATGAAATAAATGGCTTCTATACACCTAAATCATTCACTCTAACACTGAAAATTGTTGTTTTTCGCAATATTTTTACAAATTTGGGCTCTTTAAGTAACATTAACACTTGCGCTGAAGCATCTTTTCTGCTCATTTCTTGTCTTTCAGGATTTATTCTGGGTTTTATTTTGTTTAATCGATGAAAATGAACAACAATACACAACATTGATACATTTTTGTTTCATTTGTGGCGACTGATTTTTTCACCAAGAACCCAAAGGGGGTACTTTTCATGGAAAAATGTGAAAAATTAACTTTTCTAAAAATGAAATAAATGGCTTCTATACACCTCAAACATTCACTCTAATACTGAAAATTGTTGTTTTTCGATATATTTTTCGAAATTTTGGCTCTTTTAGTAACATTAACACTTGCGCTGAAGCATCTTTTCTGCTCATTTCTTGCCTTTCAGGATTTATTCAGGGTTTCATTTTCTTTAATCGATGAAAATGAAAAACAATACACAACATGGAAAAACTTTTGTTTGATTTGTGTGGAGTGAGATTTTCACCAAGAACCCAAAGGGGGGCACTTTTCATGGAAAAATGTGAAAAATTAAATTTTCTAAAAATGAAATAAATGGCTTCTATACACCTCAAACATTCACTCTAAAACTGAAAATTGTTGTTTTTCACAATATTTTTAGAAATTTGGGCTCTTATAGTAACATTAACACTTCCGCTGGAGCATCTTTTATTCTCATTTTTTTGTCTTTCAGAATTTATTCTGGGTTTTATTTTGTCTATTTGATGAAAATGAAAAACAATACACACCATGGAAACATTTTTGTTTGATTTGTGTGGAGTGAGATTTTCACCTAGAACCCAAAGGGGGGGTATTGGCACTTTTCATGGAAAAATGTGAAAAATTAAATTTTCTAAAAATGAAATAAATGGCTTCTATACACCTCAAACATTCACTCTTATAGTGAAAATGGTTGCTTTTCGCAATATTTCTAGAAATTTGGGCTCTTTTAGTAACATTAACACTTGTGCTGAAGCATCTTTTATGCTAATTTCTTGTCTTTCAGGATTTATTCTGGGTTTTATTATGTTTATTTGATGAAAATGAACAACAATACACACAATGGAAACATTTTTGATTGATTTGTATCGAGTGAGATTTTCATCTAGAACCCAAAGGGGGAATGGCACTTTTCATGGAAAAATGTGAAAAATTAAATTTTCCAAAAATGAAATAAATGGCTTCTATACACCTCAAACATTCACTCTAAAACTGAAAATTGTTGTTTTTCATAATATTTTTAGAAATTTGGGCTCTTTGTAACATTAACACTTCCGCTGGAGCATCTTTTATGCTCATTTTTTTGTCTTTCAGGATTTACTCTGGGTTTTATTTTGTTTATTTGATGAAAATGAACAACAATACACACCATGGATACATTTTTGTTTGATTTGTGTGGAGTGAGATTTTCACCTAGAACCCAAAGGGGGGGTATTGGCACTTTACTTGGAAAAATGTGAAAAATTAAATTTTCTAAAAATGAAATAAATGGCTTCTATACACTTCAAACATTCACTCTAAAACTGAAAATTGTTGTTTTTCGCAATATTTTTAGAAATATGGTCTCTTTAAGTAACATTAACACTTGTGCTGAAGCATTTTTTATGCTCATTTCTTGTCTTTCAGAATTTATTCTGGGTTTTATTTTGTCTATTTGATGAAAATGAAAAACAATACACACCATGGAAACATTTTTGTTTGATTTGTGTGGAGTGAGATTTTCACCTAGAACCCAAAGGGGGGGTATTGGCACTTTTCATGGAAAAATATGAAAAATTAAATATTCTAAAAATGAAATAAATGGCTTCTACACACCTCAAACATTCACTCTAATACTGAAAATGGTTGTTTTTCGCAATATTTTTAGAAATTTGGGCTCTTTTAGTAACATAAACACTTGTGCTGAAGCATCTTTTATGCTAATTTCTTGTCTTTCAGGATTTATTCTGGGTTTTATTTTGTTTATTTGATGAAAATGAACAACAATACACACAATCGAAACATTTTTGATTGATTTGTATCGAGTGAGATTTTCATCTAGAACCCAAAAGGGGGAATGGCACTTTTCATGGAAAAATGTGAAAAATTAAATTTTCTAAAAATGAAATAAATGGCTTCTATACACCTCAAACATTCACTCTAAAACTGAAAATTGTTGTTTTTCACAATATTTTTAGAAATTTGGGCACTTTTAGCAACATTAACCCTTGCGCTGAAGCATCTTTAATGCTCATTTCTTGTCTCTCAGGATTTATTCTGGGTTTTATTTTGCTTAATCGATGAAAATGAACAACAATACACACCATGGAAACAAGTTTGTTTGATTTGTGTGGAGTTAGATTTTCACCTAGAACCCAAAGGGGGGGTAATGGCACCTTTCATGGAAAAATGTGAAAAATTAAGTTTTCTAAAAATTAAATAAATGGCTTCTATACACCTCAAACATTCACTCTTATACTGAAAATTGTTTTTTTTCGCAATATTTTTAGAAATTTTGGCTCTTTTAATAACATTTACACTTGCGCTGAAGCATCTTTTGTGCTCTTTTCATGTCTTTCAGGATTTATTCTGGGTTTTATTTTCTTTATTTGATGAAAATGAACAACAATACACACCATGGAAACATTTTTGTTTGATTTGTGTAGAGTGAAATTTTCACCTAGAACCCAAAGGGGGGGGGTATTGGCATTTTTCATGGAAAAATGTGAAAAATTAAATTTTCTAAAAATGAAATAAATGGCTTCTATACACCTCAAACATTCACTCTAAAACTGAAAATTGTTGTTTTTCACAATATTTTTAGAAATTCTGGCCCTTTTAGTAACAATAACACTTGCGCTGAAGCATCTTTTATGCTAATTTCTTGTCTTTCAGGATTTATTCTGGGTTTTATTTTGTTTAATCGATGAAAATGAACAACAATACACAACATGGAAACATTTTTGTTTCATTTGTGTCGAGTGAGATTTTCACCAAGAACCCAAAGGGGGGCACTTTTCATGAAAAAATGTGAAAAATTAAATTTTCTAAAAATGAAAAAAATGCCTTCTATACAACTCAAACATTCATTCTAAAACTGAAAATTGTTGTTTTTCACAATATTTTTAGAAATTCTGGCTCTTTTAGTAACATTAACACTTAAGCTGAAGCATCTTTTATGCTAATTTCCTGTCTTTCAGGATTTAATCTTGGTTTTATTTTGTTTATTTGATGAAAATGAACAACAATACAAACCATGGAAACATTTTTGTTTGATTTTTGTCGAGTGAGATTTTCATCTAGAACTTAAAGGGGGGTATTGGCACTTTTCATGGAAAAATGTGAAAAAAAATTTTCTAAAAATGAAATAAATGCCTTCTACACACCTCAAACATTCACTCTAAAACTGAAAATTGTTGGTTTTCGCAATATTTTTAGAAATTTAGTCTCTTTTAGTAACATTAACACTTGCGCTGAAGCATCTTTTATGCTCATTTCTTGTCTTTCAGGATTTATTCTTGGTTTTATTTGGTTTATTTGATGAAAACGAACAACAATAAACACGATGGAAACATTTTTGTTTGATTTGTGTCGAGTGAGATTTTCACCTAGAACCCAAAGGGGGGCACTTTTCATGGAAAAATGTGAAAAATTTAATTTTCTAAAAATGAAATAAATGGCTTCTATACACCTCAAACATTCACTCTAATACTGAAAATGGTTGTTTTTCGCAATATTTTTAGAAATTTTGGCTCTTTTAGTAACATTAACACTTGCGCTGAAGCATCTTTTCTGCTCATTTCTTGCCTTTCAGGAATTATTCAGGGTTTTATTTTGTTTAATCGATGAAAATGAAATAATATACACAACATGGAAAAACTTTTGTTTGATATGTGTGGAGTGAGATCTTCACCAAGAACCCAAACGGGGGCACTTTTCATGGAAAAATGTGAAAAATTTAATTTTCTAAAAATGAAATAAATGGCTTCTATACACCTCAAACATTCACTCTAAAACTGAAAATTGTTGTTTTTCACAATATTTTTAGAAATTTAGGCTCTTATAGTAACATTAACACTTCCGCTGGAGCATCTTTTATGCTCATTTTTTTGTCTTTCAGAATTTTTCTGGGTTTTATTTTGTCTATTTGATGAAAACGAACAACAATAAACACCATGAAAACATTTTTGTTTGATTTGTGTCGAGTGAGATTTTCACCTAGAACCCAAAGGGGGGATTGGCACTTTTCATGGAAAAATGTGAAAAATTAAATTTTCTAAAAATGAAATAAATGGCTTCTATACACCTCAAACATTCACTCTAAAACTGAAAATTGTTGTTTTTCGCAATATTTTTAGAAATTTGGGCTCTTTTAGTAACATTTACACTTGCGCTGAAGCATCTTTTCTGCTCATTTCTTGTCTTTCAGGATTTATTCTGGGTTTTATTTTGTTAAATCGATGAAAATGAACAACAATACACACAATGGAAACATTTTTGTTTCATTTGTGTCGAGTGAAATTTTCACCAAGAAACCAAAGGGGGGCACTTTTCATGGAAAAATGTGAAAAATTAAATTTTCTAAAAATGAAATAAATGGCTTCTATACACCTCAAACATTCACTCTCATACTGAAAATGGTTGATTTTCGCAATATTTTTAGAAATTTGGGCTCTTTTAGTAACATTAACACTTGTGCTGAAGCATCTTTTATGGTAATTTTTGTCTTTCAGGATTTATTCTGGGTTTTATTTTGTTTATTTGATAAAAATGAACAACAATACACACCATGGAAACATTTTTGATTGATTTGTGTCGAGTGAGATTTTCACCTAGAACCCAAAGGGGGGATTGGCACTTTTCATGGAAAAATGTGAAAAATTAAATTTTCTAAAAATGAAATAAATGGCTTCTATACACCTCAAACATTCACTCTAAAACTGAAAATTGTTGTTTTTCGCAATATTTTTAGAAATTTGGGCTCTTTTAGTAACATTTACACTTGCGCTGAAGCATCTTTTCTGCTCATTTCTTGTCTTTCAGGATTTATTCTGGGTTTTATTTTGTTAAATCGATGAAAATGAACAACAATACACAACATGGAAACAATTTTGTTTCATTTGTGTCGAGTGAAATTTCCACCAAGAACCCAAAGGGGGGCACTTCTCATGGAAAAATGTGAAAAATTTAATTTTCTAAAAATGAAATAAATGGCTTCTATACACCTCAAGCATTCACTCTAAAACTGAAAATTGTTGTTTTTCACAATATTTTTAGAAATTTGGGCTCTTATAGTAACATTTACACTTCCGCTGGAGCATCTTTTATGCTCATTTTTTTGTCTTTCAGAATTTATTCTGGGTTTTATTTTTTTTATTTGATGAAAATGAAAAACAATACAAACCATGGAAACATTTTTGTTTGATTTGTGTGGAGTGAGATTTTCACCTATGACCCAAAGGGGGGGTATTGGCACTTTTCATGGAAAAATGTGAAAAATTAAATTTTCTAAAAATGAAATAAATGGCTTCTATACACCTCAAACATTCACTCTTATACTGAAAATGGTTGTTTTTCGCAATATTTTTAGAAATTTGGGCTCTTTTAGTAACATTAACACTTGTGCTGAAGCATCTTTTATGCTAATTTCTTGTCTTTCAGGATTTATTCTGGGTTTTATTTTGTTTATTTGATGAAAATGAACAACAATACACACAATCGAAACATTTTTGATTGATTTGTATCGAGTGATATTTTCATCTAGAACCCAAAAGGGGGAATGGCACTTTTCATGGAAAAATGTGAAAAATTAAATTTTCTAAAAATGAAATAAATGGCTTCTATACACCTCAAACATTCACTCTTAAACTGAAAATTGTTGTTTTTCACAATATTTTTAGAAATTTGGGCTCTTTGTAACATTAACACTTCCGCTGAAGCATCATTTATGCTAATTTTTTTGTCTATCAGGATTTACTCCGGGTTTAATTTTGTTTATTTGATGAAAATGAACAACAATACACACGATGGAAACATTTTTGTTTGATTTTTGTGGAGTGAGATTTTCACCTAGAACCCAAAGGGGGGGTATTGGCACTTTCCATGGAAAAATGTGAAAAATTAAATTTTCTAAAAATGAAATAAATGGCTTCTATACACCTCAAACATTCACTCTAAAACTGAAAATTGTTGTTTTTTCGCAATATTTTTAGAAATTTGGGCTCTTTTAGTAACATTAACACTTGCGCTGAAGCATCTTTTCTGCTCATTTCTTGTCTTTCAGGATTTATTCTGGGTTTTATTTTGTTTAATCGATGAAAATGAACAACAATACACAACATGGAAACATTTTTGTTTCATTTGTGTCGAGTGAGATTTTCACCTAGAACCCATAGGGGGGGTATTGGCACTTTTCATGGAAAAATGTGAAAAATTAAATTTTCTAAAAATGAAATAAATGGCTTCTTTACACCTAAAACATTCACTCTAATACTGAAAATGGTTGATATTCGCAATATTTTTAGAAATTTCGGCTCTTTTAGTAACATTACCACTTGTGCTGAAGCATCTTTTATGGTAATTTCTTGTCTTTCAGGATTTATTCTGGGTTTTATTTTTTTTATTTGATGAAAATGAACAACAATACACACCATGGAAACATTTTTGTTTTATTTGTGTCGAGTGAGATTTTCACCTAGAACCCAAAGGGGGGGATTATTTGATGAAAATGAACAACAATAAACACCATGGAAACTTTTTGTTTGTATTGTAACGATTGATATTTTCACCTAGAACCCAAAGCGGGGGTATTGGCCCTTTTCATGGAAAAATGTGAAAAATTAAATTTTCTAAAAATGAAATAAATGGCTTCTATACACCTCAAACTTTCACTTTAAAACTGAAAATTGTTGTTTTTCACAATATTTATAGAAATTCTGGCTCTTTTAGTAACATTAACACTTGCGCTGAAGCATCTTTTATGCTAATTTCGTGTCTTTCAGGATTTATTCTGGGTTTTATTTTGTTTAATCGATGAAAATGAACAACAATACACAACATGGAAACATTTTTGTTTCATTTGTGTCGAGTGAGATTTTCACCAAGAACCCAAAGGGGGGCACTTTTCATGAAAAAATGTGAAAAATTAAATTTTCTAAAAATGAAATAAATGCCTTCTATACAACTCAAACATTCACTCTAAAACTGAAAATTGTTGTTTTTCACAATATTTTTAGAAATTCTGGCTCTTTTAGTAACATTAAAACTTGCGCTGAAGCATCTTTTATGCTAATTTCCTGTCTTTCAGGATTTAATCTTGGTTTTATTTTGTTTATTTGATGAAAATGAACAACAATACACACCATGGAAACATTTTTGTTTGATTTTTGTCGAGTGAGATTTTCATCTAGAACTTAAAGGGGGGTATTGGCACTTTTCATGGAAAAATGGGAAAAAAAATTTTCTAAAAATGAAATAAATGCCTTCTATACACCTCAAACATTCACTCTAAACCTGAAAATTGTTGGTTTTCGCAATATTTTTAGAAATTTAGTCTGTTTTAGTAACATTAACACTTGCGCTGAAGCATCTTTTATGCTCATTTCTTGTCTTTCAGGATTTATTCTTGGTTTTATTTGGTTTATTTGATGAAAACGAACAAAAATAAACACGATGGAAACATTTTTGTTTGATTTGTGTCGAGTGAGATTTTCACCTAGAACCCAAAGGGGGGCACTTTTCATGGAAAAATGTGAAAAATTTAATTTTCTAAAAATGAAATAAATGGCTTCTATACACCTCAAACATTCACTCTAAAACTGAAAATGGTTGTTTTTCACAATATTTTTAGAAATTTGGGCTCTTATAGTAACATTAACACTTCCGCTGGAGCATCTTTTATGCTCATTTTTTTGTCTTTCAGAATTTATTCTGGGTTTTATTTTGTTTATTTGATGAAAATGAAAAACAATACACACCATGGAAACATTTTTGTTTGATTTGTGTGGAGTGAAATTTCCACCAAGAACCCAAAGGGGGGCACTTCTCATGGAAAAATGTGAAAAATTTAATTTTCTAAAAATGAAATAAATGGCTTCTATACACCTCAAGCATTCACTCTAAAACTGAAAATTGTTGTTTTTCACAATATTTTTAGAAATTTGGGCTCTTATAGTAACATTAACACTTCCGCTGGAGCATCTTTTATGCTCATTTTTTTGTCTTTCAGAATTTATTCTGGGTTTTATTTTTTTTATTTGATGAAAATGAAAAACAATACAAACCATGGAAACATTTTTGTTTGATTTGTGTGGAGTGAGATTTTCACCTATGACCCAAAGGGGGGGTATTGGCACTTTTCATGGAAAAATGTGAAAAATTAAATTTTCTAAAAATGAAATAAATGGCTTCTATACACCTCAAACATTCACTCTTATACTGAAAATGGTTGTTTTTCGCAATATTTTTAGAAATTTGGGCTCTTTTAGTAACATTAACACTTGTGCTGAAGCATCTTTTATGCTAATTTCTTGTCTTTCAGGATTTATTCTGGGTTTTATTTTGTTTATTTGATGAAAATGAACAACAATACACACAATCGAAACATTTTTGATTCATTTGTATCGAGTGATATTTTCATCTAGAACCCAAAAGGGGGAATGGCACTTTTCATGGAAAAATGTGAAAAATTAAATTTTCTAAAAATGAAATAAATGGCTTCTATACACCTCAAACATTCACTCTTAAACTGAAAATTGTTGTTTTTCACAATATTTTTAGAAATTTGGGCTCTTTGTAACATTAACACTTCCGCTGAAGCATCATTTATGCTAATTTTTTTGTCTTTCAGGATTTACTCCGGGTTTAATTTTGTTTATTTGATGAAAATGAACAACAATACACACGATGGAAACATTTTTGTTTGATTTTTGTGGAGTGAGATTTTCACCTAGAACCCAAAGGGGGGGTATTGGCACTTTCCATGGAAAAATGTGAAAAATTAAATTTTCTAAAAATGAAATAAATGGCTTCTATACACCTCAAACATTCACTCTAAAACTGAAAATTGTTGTTTTTCGCAATATTTTTAGAAATTTGGGCTCTTTTAGTAACATTAACACTTGCGCTGAAGCATCTTTTCTGCTCATTTCTTGTCTTTCAGGATTTATTCTGGGTTTTATTTTGTTTAATCGATGAAAATGAACAACAATACACAACATGGAAACATTTTTGTTTCATTTGTGTCGAGTGAGATTTTCACCTAGAACCCATAGGGGGGGTATTGGCACTTTTCATGGAAAAATGTGAAAAATTAAATTTTCTAAAAATGAAATAAATGGCTTCTATACACCTAAAACATTCACTCTAATACTGAAAATGGTTGATATTCGCAATATTTTTAGAAATTTCGGCTCTTTTAGTAACATTACCACTTGTGCTGAAGCATCTTTTATGGTAATTTCTTGTCTTTCAGGATTTATTCTGGGTTTTATTTTTTTTATTTGATGAAAATGAACAACAATACACACCATGGAAACATTTTTGATTGATTTGTGTCGAGTGAGATTTTCACCTAGAACCCAAAGGGGGGCACTTTTCATGGAAAATGTGAAAAATTAAATTTTCTAAAAATGAAATAAATGCCTTCTATACACCTCCAACATGCACTCTTTTACTGAAAATTGTTGTTTTTCGCAATATTTTTTGAAATTTTGGCTCTTAAATAACATAAACACTTGCGCTGAAGCATCTTTTATGCTCATTTCTTGTTTTTCAGGATTTATTCTGGGTTTTATTTTTTTTATTTGATGAAAATGAACAACAATACACACCATGGAAACATTTTTGTTTTATTTGTGTCGAGTGAGATTTTCACCTAGAACCCAAAGGGGGGATTATTTGATGAAAATGAACAACAATAAACACCATGAAAACATTTTTGTTTGTATTGTGTCGAGTGATATTTTCACCTAGAACCCAAAGCGGGGGTATTGGCCCTTTTCATGAAAAAATGTGAAAAATTAATTTTCTAAAAATGAAATAAATGGCTTCTATACACCTCAAACATTCACTCTAAAACTGAAAATTGTTGTTTTTCACAATATTTTTAGAAATTCTGGCTCTTTTAGTAACATTAACACTTGCGCTGAAGCATCTTTTATGCTAATTTCTTGTCTTTCTGGATTTATTCTGGGTTTTATTTTGTTTAATCGATGAAAATGAACAACAATACACAACATGGAAACATTTTTGTTTCATTTGTGTCGAGTGAGATTTTCACCTAGAACCCATAGGGGGGTTTTGGCACTTTTCATGGAAAAATGTGAAAAATTAAATTTTCTAAAAATGAAATAAATGGCTTCTATACACCTCAAACATTCACTCTAATACTGAAAATGGTCGATATTCGCAATATTTTTAGAAATTTCGGCTCTTTTAGTAACATTAACACTTGTGCTGAAGCATCTTTTATGGTAATTTCTTGTCTTTCAGGATTTATTCTGGGTTTTATTTTGTTTATTTGATGAAAATGAACAACAATACACACCATGGAAACATTTTTGATTGATTTGTGTCGAGTGAGATTTTCACCTAGAACCCAAAGGGGGGCACTTTTCATGGAAAATGTGAAAAATTAAATTTTCTAAAAATGAAATTAATGGCTTCTATACACCTCAAACATTCACTCTTATACTGAAAATTGTTGTTTTTCGCAATATTTTTAGAAAATTGGTCTCTTTTATAACATTAACACTTGCGCTGAAGCATCTTTTATGCTCATTTCTTGTCTTTCAGGATTTATTCCTGGTTTTATTTGGTTTATTTGATGAAAATGAACAACAATAAACACCATGGAAATATTTCTGTTTGATTTCTGTCGAGTGAGATTTTCACCTAAAACCCAAAGGGGGGATTGGCACTTTTCATGGAAAAATGTGAAAAATTAAATTTTCTAAAAATGAAATAAATGGCTTCTATACACCTCAAACATTCACTCTAAAACTGAAAATTGTTGTTTTTCACAATATTTTTAGAAATTTGGGCTCTTTTAGTAACATTAACACTTGCGCTGAAGCATCTTTTCTGCTCATTTCTTGTCTTTCAGGATTTATTCTGGGTTTTATTTTGTTTAATCGATGAAAATGAACAACAATACACAACATGGAAACATTTTTGTTTTATTTGTGTCGAGTGAGATTTTCACCTAGAACCCAAAGGGGGGGATTATTTGATGAAAATGAACAACAATAAACACCATGGAAACTTTTTGTTTGTATTGTGTCGATTGATATTTTCACCTAGAACCCAAAGCGGGGGTATTGGCCCTTTTCATGGAAAAATGTGAAAAATTAAATTTTCTAAAAATGAAATAAATGGCTTCTATACACCTCAAACTTTCACTCTAAAACAGAAAATTGTTGTTTTTCACAATATTTATAGAAATTCTGGCTCTTTTAGTAACATTAACACTTGCGCTGAAGCATCTTTTATACTAATTTCGTGTCTTTCAGAATTTATTCTGGGTTTTATTTTGTTTAATCGATGAAAATGAACAACAATACACAACATGGAAACATTTTTGTTTCATTTGTGTCGAGTGAGATTTTCACCAAGAACCCAAAGGGGGGCACTTTTCATGAAAAAATGTGAAAAATTAAATTTTCTAAAAATGAAATAAATGCCTTCTATACAACTCAAACATTCACTCTAAAACTGAAAATTGTTGTTTTTCACAATATTTTTAGAAATTCTGGCTCTTTTAGTAACATTAAAACTTGCGCTGAAGCATCTTTTATGCTAATTTCCTGTCTTTCAGGATTTAATCTTGGTTTTATTTTGTTTATTTGATGAAAATGAACAACAATACACACCATGGAAACATTTTTGTTTGATTTTTGTCGAGTGAGATTTTCATCTAGAACTTAAAGGGGGGTATTGGCACTTTTCATGGAAAAATGGGAAAAAAAATTTTCTAAAAATGAAATAAATGCCTTCTATACACCTCAAACATTCACTCTAAAACTGAAAATTGTTGGTTTTCGCAATATTTTTAGAAATTTAGTCTGTTTTAGTAACATTAACACTTGCGCTGAAGCATCTTTTATGCTCATTTCTTGTCTTTCAGGATTTATTCTTGGTTTTATTTGGTTTATTTGATGAAAACGAACAAAAATAAACACGATGGAAACATTTTTGTTTGATTTGTGTCGAGTGAGATTTTCACCTAGAACCCAAAGGGGGGCACTTTTCATGGAAAAATGTGAAAAATTTAATTTTCTAAAAATGAAATAAATGGCTTCTATACACCTCAAACATTCACTCTAAAACTGAAAATGGTTGTTTTTCACAATATTTTTAGAAATTTGGGCTCTTATAGTAACATTAACACTTCCGCTGGAGCATCTTTTATGCTCATTTTTTTGTCTTTCAGAATTTATTCTGGGTTTTATTTTGTTTATTTGATGAAAATGAAAAACAATACACACCATGGAAACATTTTTGTTTGATTTGTGTGGAGTGAGATTTTCACCTAGAACCCAAAGGGGGGGTATTGGCACTTTTCATGGAAAAATGTGAAAAATTAAATTTTCTAAAAATGAAATAAATGGCTTCTATACACCTCAAACATTCACTCTAATACTGAAAATGGTTGTTTTTCGCAATATTTTTAGAAATTTGGGCTCTTTTAGTAACATTAACACTTTTGCTGAAGCATCTTTTATGCTCATTTCTTATTCTCCAGGATTTATTCTGGGTTTTATTTCGTTTATTTGATGAAAATGAACAACAATACACACCATGGAAACATTTTTGATTGATTTGTATGGAGTGAGATTTTTTCCTAGAACCCAAAGGGGGGATTGGCACTTTTCATGGAAAAATGTGAAAAATTAACTTTTCTAAAAATGAAATAAATGGCTTCTATACACCTCAAACATTCACTCTAATACTGAAAATTTTTGTTTTTCGCAATATTTTTAGAAATTTTGGCTCTTTTAGTAACATTAACACTTGCGCTGAAGCATCTTTTCTGCTCATTTCTTGCCTTTCAGGAATTATTCAGGGTTTTATTTTGTTTAATCGATGAAAATGAAAAACAATACACAACATGGAAAAACTTTTGTTTGATTTGTGTGGAGTGAGATTTTCACCAAGAACCCAAACGGGGGCACTTTTCATGGAAAAATGTGAAAAATTTAATTTTCTAAAAATGAAATAAATGGCTTCTATACACCTCAAACATTCACTCTAAAACTGAAAATTGTTGTTTTTCACAATATTTTTAGAAATTTGGGCTCTTATAGTAACATTAACACTTCCGCTGGAGCATCTTTTATGCTCATTTTTTTGTCTTTCAGAATTTTTCTGGGTTTTATTTTGTCTATTTGATGAAAATGAAAAACAATACACACCATGGAAAAACTTTTGTTTGATTTGTGTGGAGTGAGGATTTCACCAAGAACCCAAACGGGGGCACTTTTCATGGAAAAATGTGAAAAATTAAATTTTCTAAAAATGAAATAAATGGCTTCTACACACCTCAAACATTCACTCTAATACTGAAAATTGTTCTTTTTCGCAATATTTTTAGAAATATGGTCTCTTTAAGTAACATTAACACTTGCGCTGAAGAATCTTTTATGCTCATTTCTTGTCTCTCAGATTTTATTCTTGGTTTTATTTAGTTTATTTGATGAAAATGAACAACAATAAACACCATGAAAACATTTTTGTTTGATTTGTGTCAAGTGAGATTATCACCTAGAACCCAAAAGGGGGGATATTGGCACTTTTCATGGAAAAATGTGAAAAATTAAATTTTCTAAAAATGAAATAAATGGCTTCTATATACCTCAAACATTCACTCTAAAACTGAAAATTGTTGTTTTTCGCAATATTTTTAGAAATTTGGGCTCTTTTAGTAACTTTAACACTTGCGCTGAAGCATCTTTTCTGCTCATTTCTTGTCTTTCAGGATTTATTCTGGGTTTTATTTGTTTAATCGATGAAAATGAACAACAATACACAACATGGAAACATTTTTGTTTCATTTGTGTCGAGTGACATTTTCACCAAGAACCCAAAAGGGGGCACTTTTCATGGAAAAATGTGAAAAATTAAATTTTCTAAAAATGAAATAAATGGCTTCTATACACCTCAAACATTCACTCTAAAACTGAAAATTGTTGTTTTTCGCAATATTTTTAGAAATTTGGGCTCTTTTAGTAACATTTACACTTGCGCTGAAGCATCTTTTCTGCTCATTTCTTGTCTTTTAGGATTTATTCTGGGTTTTGTTTTGTTAAATCGATGAAAATGAACAACAATACACAACATGGAAACATTTTTGTTTGATTTGTGTGGAGTGAGATTTTCACCAAGAACCCAAACGGGGGCACTTTTCATGGAAAAATGTGAAAAATTTAATTTTCTAAAAATGAAATAAATGGCTTCTATACAACTCAAACATTCACTCTAAAACTGAAAATTGTTGTTTTTCACAATATTTTTAGAAATTTGGGCTCTTATAGTAACATTAACACTTCCGCTGGAGCATCTTTTATGCTCATTTTTTTGTCTTTCAGAATTTTTCTGGGTTTTATTTTGTCTATTTGATGAAAATGAAAAACAATACACACCATGGAAACATTTTTGTTTGATTTGTGTGGAGTGAGATTTTCACCTAGAACCCAAAGGGGGGTAATTGGCACTTTTCATGGAAAAATGTGAAAAATTAAATTTTCTAAAAATGAAATAAATGGCTTCTACACACCTCAAACATTCACTCTAATACTGAAAATTGTTGTTTTTCGCAATATTTTTAGAAATTTGGTCTCTTTTAGTAACATTAACACTTGCGCTGAAGCATCTTTTATGCTCATTTCTTGTCTCTCAGGTTTTATTCTTGGTTTTATTTGGTTTATTTGATGAAAATGAACAACAATAAACACCATGGAAACATTTTTGTTTGATTTGTGTCGAGTGAGATTTTCACCTAGAACCCAAAAGGGGGGATATTGGCACTTTTCATGGAAAAATGTGAAAAATTAAATTTTCTAAAAATGAAATAAATGGCTTCTATACACCTCAAACATTCACTCTAAATTTGAAAATTGTTGTTTTTCACAATATTTTTAGAAATTTGGGCTCTTATAGTAACATTAACACTTCCGCTGGAGCATCTTTTATGCTCATTTTTTTGTCTTTCAGAATTTATTCTGGGTTTTATTTTTTTTATTTGATGAAAATGAAAAACAATACAAACCATGGAAACATTTTTGTTTGATTTGTGTGGAGTGAGATTTTCACCTAAAACCCAAATGGGGGGTTGGCACTTTTCATGGAAAAATGTGAAAAATTAAATTTTCTAAAAATGAAATAAATGGCTTCTATACACCTCAAACATTCACTCTTATAGTGAAAATGGTTGCTTTTCGCAATATTTCTAGAAATTTGGGCTCTTTTAGTAACATTAACACTTGTGCTGAAGCATCTTTTATGCTAATTTCTTTTCTTTCAGGATTTATTCTGGGTTTTATTATGTTTATTTGATGAAAATGAACAACAATACACACAATGGAAACATTTTTGATTGATTTGTATCGAGTGAGATTTTCATCTAGAACCAAAAGGGGGAATGGCACTTTTCATGGAAAAATGTGTAAAATTAAATTTTCTAAAAATCAAATAAATGGCTTCTATACACCTCAAACATTCACTCTTAAACTGAAAATTGTTGTTTTTCACAATATTTTAGAAATTTGGGCTCTTTGTAACATTAACACTTCCGCTGAAGCATCATTTATGCTCATTTTTTTGTCTTTCAGGATTTACTCCGGGTTTATTTTGTTTATTTGATGAAAATGAACAACAATATACACCATGGATACATTTTTGTTTGATTTGTGTGGAGTGAGATTTTCACCTAGAACCCAAAGGGGGTATTGGCACTTTCCATGGAAAAATGTGAAAAATTAAATTTTCTAAAAATGAAATAAATTGCTTCTATACACCTCAAACATTCACTCTAAAACTGAAAATTGTTGTTTTTCGCAATATTTTTAGAAATTTGGGCTCTTTTAGTAACATTTACCACTTGCGCTGAAGCATCTTTTCTGCTCATTTCTTGTCTTTCAGGGTTTATTCTGGGTTTTATTTTGTTTAATCGATGAAAATGAACAACAATACACAACATGGAAACATTTTTGTTTCATTTGTGTCGAGTGAGATTTTCACCTAGAACCCATAGGGGGGGTTTTGGCACTTTCATGGAAAAATGTGAAAAATTAAATTTTCTAAAAATGAAATAAATGGCTTCTATACACCTCAAACATTCACTCTAATACTGAAAATGGTTGATATTCGCAATATTTTTAGAAATTTCGGCTCTTTTAGTAACATTAACACTTGTGCTGAAGCATCTTTTATGGTATTTCTTGTCTTTCAGGATTTATTCTGGGTTTTATTTTGTTTATTTGATGAAAATGAACAACAATACACACCATGGAAACATTTTTGATTGATTTGTGTCGAGTGAGATTTTCACCTAGAACCCAAAGGGGGGGCACTTTTCATGGAAAATGTGAAAAATTAAATTTTCTAAAAATGAAATAAATGGCTTCTATACACCTCAAACATTCACTCTTATACTGAAAATTGTTGTTTTTCGCAATATTTTAGAAATTTGGTCTCTTTAATAACATTAACACTTGCGCTGAAGCATCTTTTATGCTCATTTCTTGTCTTTCAGGATTTATTCCTGGTTTTATTTGGTTTATTTGATGAAAATGAACAACAATAATCACCATGGAAATATTTCTGTTTGATTTCTGTCGAGTGAGATTTTCACCTAAAACCCAAAGGGGGGGATTGGCACTTTTCATGGAAAAATGTGAAAAATTAAATTTTCTAAAAATGAAATAAATGGCTTCTATACACCTCAAACATTCACTCTAAAACTGAAAATTGTTGTTTTTCACAATATTTTTAGAAATTTGGGTTCTTTGTAACATTAACACATCCGCTGAAGCATCATTTATGCTCATTTTTTTGTCTTTCAGGATTACTTTGGGTTTTATTTTGTTATTTGATGAAAATGAACAACAATACACACCATGGAAACATTTTTGTTTGATTTGTGTGGATTGAGATTTTCACCTAGAACCCAAAGGGCGGGTATTGGCACTTTTCATGGAAAAATGTGAATAATTAAATTTTCTAAAAATGAAATAAATGCCTTTTATACACCTCAAACATTCACTCTAATACTGAAAATTATTGTTTTTCGCAATATTTTTAGAAATTTGGGCTCTTTTAGTAAAATTAACACTTCCGCTGAAGCATCTTTTATGCTCATTTTTTTTTCTTTCAGGTTTTATTCTGAATTTTATTTTGTTTATTTGATAAAAATGAACAACAATAACACCATGGAAACATTTTTGTTTGATTTGTGTCGAGTGAGATTTTCACTTAGAACCCAAAGGGGGGCACTTTTCATGGATAAATGTGAAAAATTAAATTTTCTAAAAATGAAATAAATGGCTTCTATACACCTCAAACATTCACTCTAAAACTGAAAATTGTTGTTTTTCGCAATATTTTTAGAAATTTGGTCTCTTTTAGGAACATTAACACTTGCGCTGAAGCATCTTTTATGCTCATTTCTTGTCTTTCAGGATTTATTCTGGGTTTTATTTGGTTTATTTGATGAAAATGAATAACAATAAACACCATGGAAACATTTTTGTTTGATTTGGGTCGAGTGAGATTTTCACCTAGAACCCAAAGGGGGGGGTATTGGCACTTTTCATGGAAAAATGTGAAAATTAAATTTTCTAAAAATGAAATAAATGCCTTCTATACACCTCAAGTATTCACTCTAATACTGAAAATTGTTGCTTTTCGCAATATTTTTAGAAATTTGGGCTCTTTTAGTACAATTAACACTTGCGCTGAAGCATCTTTTCTGCTCATTTCTTGTCTTTTAGGATTTATTCTGGGTTTTATTTTCTTTATTTAATGAAAATGAACAACAATAAACACCATGGAAACATTTTTGTTTGATTTGTGTCGAGTGAAATTTTCACCTTGAACCAAAAGGGGGGGTATTGGCACTTTTCATTGTAAAATGTGAAAAATTAAATTTTCTAAAAATGAAATAAATGCCTTCTATACACCTCCAACATTCACTCTTATACTGAAAATTGTTGTTTTTCGCAATATTTTTAGAAATTTTGGCTCTTAAATAACATAAACACTTGCGCTGAAGCATCTTTTATGCTCATTTCTTGTTTTTCAGGATTTTTTCTGGGTTTTATTTTTTTTATTTGATGAAAATGAACAACAATACACACCATGGAAACATTTTTGTTTTATTTGTGTCGAGTGAGATTTTCACCTAGAACCCAAAGGGGGGGATTATTTGATGAAAATGAACAACAATAAACACCAGTGAAACATTTTTGTTTGTATTGTGTCGAGTGATATTTTCACCTAGAACCCAAAGCGGGGGTATTGGCCCTTTTCTTGGAAAAATGTGAAAAATTCAATTTTCTAAAAATGGAATAAATGGCTTCTATACACCTCAAACATTCACTCTAAAACTGAAAATTGTTGTTTTTCGCAATATTTATAGAAATTTTGGCTCTTTTAGTAACATTACCACTTGCGCTGAAGCATCTTTTATGCTCTTTTCTTGTCTTTTAGGATTTATTCTGGGTTTTATTTTCTTTATTTGATGAAAATGAACAACAATAAACACCATGGAAACATTTTTGTTTGTATTGTGTCGAGTGATATTTTCACCTAGAACCCTAAGGGGGGGATTGGCACTTTTCATGGAAAAATGTGAAAAATTAAATTTTCTAAAAATGAAATAAATGGCTTCTATACACCTCAAACATTCACTCCAAAACAGAAAATTGTTGTTTTTCGCTATATTTTAAAAATTTGGGCTCTTTGTAACATTAACACTTCCGCTGAAGCATCATTTATGCTCATTTTTTTGTCTTTCAGGATTTACTATGGGTTATATTTTGTTTATTTGATGAAAATGAACAACAATACACACCATGGAAACATTTTTGTTTGATTTGTGTCGAGTGAGATTTTCACCTAGAACCCAAAGGGGGGTGCACTTTTATGCACCTAGAACCCAAAGGGGGGGGATTATTTGATGAAAATGAACAACAATACACACCATGGAAACATTTTTGTTTGATTTGTGTCGAGTGAGATTTTCACCTAGAACCCAAAGGGGGGGTATTGGCCCTTTTCATGGAAAAATGTGAAAAATTCAATTTTCTAAAAATGAAATAAAGGGCTTCTATACACCTCAAACATTCACTCTAATACAGAAAATTGTTGTTTTTCGCAATATTTTAGAAATTTGGGCTCTTTTAGTAACATTAAACTTGCGCTGAATCATCTTTTATGCTCATTTCTTGTCTTTCAGGATTTATTCTGGATTTTATTTTGTTTAATCGATGAAAATGAACAACAATACACAACATGGAAACATTTTTGTTTCATTTGTGTCGAGTGAGATTTTCACCTAAAACCCAAAGGGGGGATTGGCACTTTTCATGGAAAAATATGAAAAATTAAATTTTCTAAAAATGAAATAAATGGCTTCTATACACCTCAAACATTCACTCATATGCTGAAAATTGTTGTTTTTCGCAATATTTTTAAAAATTTTGGCTCTTAAATAACATAAACACTTGCGCTGAAGCATCTTTTATGCTCTTTTCTTGTCTTTCAGGATTTATTCTGGGTTTTATTTTGTTTAATCGATGAAAATGAACAACAATATACACCATGGAAACATTTTTGTTTGATTTGTGTCGAGTGAGATTTTCACCTAGAACCCAAAGGGGGGGTATTGGCACCTTTCGTGGAAAAATGTGAAAAATAAAATTTTCTAAAAATGAAATAAATGGCTTCTATACACCTCAAATATTCACTCTAAAACTGAAAATTGTTGTTTTTCGCAATATTTTTAGAAATTTTGGCACTTTTAGCAACATTAACACTTGCGCTGAAGCATCTTTTATGCTCATTTCTTGTCTCTCAGGATTTATTCTGGGTTTTATTTTGCTTAATCGATGAAAATGAACAACAGTATCTTTTATGCTCATTTCTTGTCTTTCATGATTTATTCTGGGTTGTATTTTGTTTAATCGATGAAAATGAACAACAATACACAACATGGAAACATTTTTGTTTCATTTGTGTCGAGTGAGATTTTCACCAAGAACCCAAAGGGGGGCACTTTTCATGGAAAAATGTGAAAAATTTAATTTTCTAAAAATGAAATAAATGGCTTCTATACACCTCAAACATTCACTCTAAAACTGAACATTGTTGTTTTTCACAATATTTTAGAAATTTGCGTTCTTTTAGTAACATTAATACTTCCGCTGAAGCATCTATTATTCTCATTTTTTTGTCTTTCAGAATTTATTCTGGGTTTTATTTTGTTTATTTGATGAAAATGAACAACAATACACACCATGGAAACATTTTTGTTTTATTTGTGTCGAGTGAGATTTTCACCTAGAACCCAAAGGGGGGGATTATTTGATGAAAATGAACAACAATAAACACCATGGAAACATTTTTGTTTGTATTGTGTCGAGTGATATTTTCACCTAGAACCCAAAGCGGGGGTATTGGCCCTTTTCATGGAAAAATGTGAAAAATTCAATCTTCTAAAAATGGAATAAATGGCTTCTATACACCTCAAACATTCACTCTTTTACGGAAATATTTGTTTTTCGCAATATTTTTAGAAATATGGTCTCTTTAAGTAACATTTACACTTGCGCTGAAGCATCTTTTATGCTCATTTCTTGTCTCTCAGGTTTTATTCTTGGTTTTATTTGGTTTATTTGATGAAAATGAACAACAATAAACACCATGAAAACATTTTTGTTTGATTTGTGTCGAGTGAGATTTTCACCTAGAACCCAAAAGGGGGGGTATTGGCACTTTTCATGGAAAAATGTGAAAAATTAATTTTCTAAAAATGAAATAAATGGCTTCTATACTCCTCAAACATTCACTCTAAAACTGAAAATTGTTGTTTTTCGCAACATTTTTAGAAATTTGGGCTCTTTTAGTAACATTAACACTTGCGCTGAAGCATCTTTTCTGCTCATTTCTTGTCTTTCAGGATTTATTCTGGGTTTTATTTTGTTTAATCGATGAAAATGAACAACAATACACAAATTGGAAACATTTTTGTTTCATTTGTGTCGAGTGAAATTTTCACCAAGAACCCAAAGGGGGGCCTTTTTCATGGAAAAATGTGAAAAATTAAATTTTCTAAAAATGAAATAAATGGCTTTTATACACCTCAAACATTCACTCTAATACTGAAAATGGTTGATTTTCGCAATATTTTTAGAAATTTGGGCTCTTTTAGTAACATTAACACTTGTGCTGAAGCATCTTTTATGGTAATTTTTGTCTTTCAGGATTTATTCTGGGTTTTATTTTGTTTATTTGATGAAAATGAACAACAATACACACCATGGAAATATTTTTGATTGATTTGTGTCGAGTGAGATTTTCACCTCGAACCCAAAGGGGGGATTGGCACTTTTCATGGAAAAATGTGAAAAATTATATTTTCTAAAAATGAAATAAATGGCTTCTATACACCTAAAACATTCACTCTAACACTGAAAATTGTTGTTTTTCGCAATATTTTTACAAATTTGGGCTCTTTTAGTAACATTTACACTTGCGCTGAAGCATCTTTTCTGCTTATTTCTTGTCTTTCAGCATTTATTCTGGGTTTTATTTTGTTTAATCGATGAAAATGAACAACAATACACAACATGGAAACATTTTTGTTTCATTTGTGTCGAGTGAAATTTTCACCAAGAACCCAAAGGGGGGCACTTTTCATGGAAAAATGTGAAAAATTTATTTTTTCTAAAAATGAAATAAATGGCTTCTATACACCTAAAACATTCACTCTAACACTGAAAATTGTTGTTTTTCGCAATATTTTTACAAATTTGGGCTCTTTTAGTAACATTAACACTTGCGCTGAAGCATCTTTTCTGCTCATTTCTTGTCTTTTAGGATTTATTCTGGGTATTATTTTCTTTATTTAATGAAAATGAACAACAATAAACACCATGGAAACATTTTTGTTTGATTTGTGTCGAGTGAAATTTTCACCTTGAACCAAAAGGGGGGGTATTGGCACTTTTCATGGTAAAATGTGAAAAATTAAATTTTCTAAAAATGAAATAAATGCCTTCTATACACCTCCAACATTCACTCTTATACTGAAAATTGTTGTTTTTCGCAATATTTTTAGAAATTTTGGCTCTTAAATAACATAAACACTTGCGCTGAACCATCTTTTATGCTCATTTCTTGTCTTTCAGGATTTATTCTGCATTTTATTTTGTTTAATCGATGAAAATGAACAACAATACACAACATGGAAACATTTTTGTTTCATTTGTGTCGAGTGAGATTTTCACCAAGAACCCAAAGGGGGCCACTTTTCATGGAAAAATGTGAAAAATTAAATTTTCTAAAAATGAAATAAATGGCTTCTATACACCTCAAACATTCACTCTAAAACTGAAAATTGTTGTTTTTCGCAATATTTTTAGAAATTTGGGCTCTTTTAGTAACACTAACACTTGCGCTGCAGTATCTTTTATGCTCATTTCTTGTCTTTCATGATTTATTCTGGGTTTTATTTTGTTTAATCGATGAAAATGAACAACAATACACAACATGGAAACATTTTTGTTTCATTTGTGTCGAGTGAGATTTTCACCAAGAACCTAAAGGGGGGCACTTTTCATGGAAAAATGTGAAAAATTTAATTTTCTAAAAATGAAATAAATGGCTTCTATACACCTCAAACATTCACTCTAAAACTGAACATTGTTGTTTTTCACAATATTTTAGAAATTTGGGTTCTTTTAGTAACATTAATACTTCCGCTGAAGCATCTATTATGCTAATTTTTTTGTCTTTCAGAATTTATTCTGGGTTTTATTTTGTTTATTTGATGAAAATGAACAACAATACACACCATGGAAACATTTTTGTTTTATTTGTGTCGAGTGAGATTTTCACCTAGAACCCAAAGGGGGGGATTATTTGATGAAAATGACCTACAATAAACACCATGGAAACATTTTTGTTTGATTTGTGTCGAGTGAGATTTTCACCTAGATCCAAAAGGGGGGGGTATGGGCACTTTTCATTGAAAAATGTGAAAAATTAAATTTTCTAAAAATGAAATAAATGGCTTCTATATACCTCAAACATTCACTCTAATACTGAAAATTGTTTTTTGCGCAATATTTTTAGAAATTTAGGCTCTTTTAGTAACATTAACACTTCCGCTGAAGCATCTTTTATGCTCATTTTTTTGTCTTTCAGGATTTATTCTGGGTTTTATTTTGTTTATTTGTTGAAAATGAACAACAATACACAACATGGAAACATTTTTGTTTGATTTGTAGGGAGTGAGATTTTCACCTAGAACCCAAAGGGGGGGTATTGGCACTTTTCATGGAAAAATGGGAAAAAAAATTTTCTAAAAATGAAATAAATGCCTTCTATACACCTCAAACATTCACTCTAAAACTGAAAATTGTTGGTTTTCGCAATATTTTTAGAAATTTAGTCTGTTTTAGTAACATTAACACTTGCGCTGAAGGATCTTTTATGCTCATTTCTTGTCTTTCAGGATTTATTCTTGGTTTTATTTGGTTTATTTGATGAAAACGAACAAAAATAAACACGATGGAAACATTTTTGTTTGATTTGTGTCGAGTGAGATTTTCACCTAGAACCCAAAGGGGGGCACTTTTCATGGAAAAATGTGAAAAATTTAATTTTCTAAAAATGAAATAAATGGCTTCTATACACCTCAAACATTCACTCTAAAACTGAAAATGGTTGTTTTTCACAATATTTTTAGAAATTTGGGCTCTTATAGTAACATTAACACTTCCGCTGGAGCATCTTTTATGCTCATTTTTTTGTCTTTCAGAATTTATTCTGGGTTTTATTTTGTTTATTTGATGAAAATGAAAAACAATACACACCATGGAAACATTTTTGTTTGATTTGTGTGGAGTGAGATTTTCACCTAGAACCCAAAGGGGGGGTATTGGCACTTTTCATGGAAAAATGTGAAAAATTAAATTTTCTAAAAATGAAATAAATGGCTTCTATACACCTCAAACATTCACTCTAATACTGAAAATGGTTGTTTTTCGCAATATTTTTAGAAATTTGGGCTCTTTTAGTAACATTAACACTTTTGCTGAAGCATCTTTTATGCTCATTTCTTATTCTCCAGGATTTATTCTGGGTTTTATTTCGTTTATTTGATGAAAATGAACAACAATACACACCATGGAAACATTTTTGATTGATTTGTATGGAGTGAGATTTTTTCCTAGAACCCAAAGGGGGGATTGGCACTTTTCATGGAAAAATGTGAAAAATTAACTTTTCTAAAAATGAAATAAATGGCTTCTATACACCTCAAACATTCACTCTAATACTGAAAATTTTTGTTTTTCGCAATATTTTTAGAAATTTTGGCTCTTTTAGTAACATTAACACTTGCGCTGAAGCATCTTTTCTGCTCATTTCTTGCCTTTCAGGAATTATTCAGGGTTTTATTTTGTTTAATCGATGAAAATGAAAAACAATACACAACATGGAAAAACTTTTGTTTGATTTGTGTGGAGTGAGATTTTCACCAAGAACCCAAACGGGGGCACTTTTCATGGAAAAATGTGAAAAATTTAATTTTCTAAAAATGAAATAAATGGCTTCTATACACCTCAAACATTCACTCTAAAACTGAAAATTGTTGTTTTTCACAATATTTTTAGAAATTTGGGCTCTTATAGTAACATTAACACTTCCGCTGGAGCATCTTTTATGCTCATTTTTTTGTCTTTCAGAATTTTTCTGGGTTTTATTTTGTCTATTTGATGAAAATGAAAAACAATACACACCATGGAAAAACTTTTGTTTGATTTGTGTGGAGTGAGATTTTCACCAAGAACCAAACGGGGGCACTTTTCATGGAAAAATGTGAAAAATTAAATTTTCTAAAAATGAAATAAATGGCTTCTACACACCTCAAACATTCACTCTAATACTGAAAATTGTTCTTTTTCGCAATATTTTTAGAAATATGGTCTCTTTAAGTAACATTAACACTTGCGCTGAAGCATCTTTTATGCTCATTTCTTGTCTCTCAGTTTTATTCTTGGTTTTATTTGGTTTATTTGATGAAAATGAACAACAATAAACACCATGAAAACATTTTTGTTTGATTTGTGTCGAGTGAGATTATCACCTAGAACCCAAAAGGGGGGATATTGGCACTTTTCATGGAAAAATGTGAAAAATTAAATTTTCTAAAAATGAAATAAATGGCTTCTATATACCTCAAACATTCACTCTAAAACTGAAAATTGTTGTTTTTCGCAATATTTTTAGAAATTTGGGCTCTTTTAGTAACTTTAACACTTGCGCTGAAGCATCTTTTCTGCTCATTTCTTGTCTTTCAGGATTTATTCTGGGTTTTATTTTGTTTAATCGATGAAAATGAACAACAATACACAACATGGAAACATTTTTGTTTCATTTGTGTCGAGTGAAATTTTCACCAAGAACCCAAAGGGGGGCACTTTTCATGGAAAAATGTGAAAAATTAAATTTTCTAAAAATGAAATAAATGGCTTCTATACACCTCAAACATTCACTCTAAAACTGAAAATTGTTGTTTTTCGCAATATTTTTAGAAATTTGGGCTCTTTTAGTAACATTTACACTTGCGCTGAAGCATCTTTTCTGCTCATTTCTTGTCTTTTAGGATTTATTCTGGGTTTAATTTTGTTAAATCGATGAAAATGAACAACAATACACAACATGGAAACATTTTTGTTTGATTTGTGTGGAGTGAGATTTTCACCAAGAACCCAAACGGGGGCACTTTTCATGGAAAAATGTGAAAAATTTAATTTTCTAAAAATGAAATAAATGGCTTCTATACAACTCAAACATTCACTCTAAAACTGAAAATTGTTGTTTTTCACAATATTTTTAGAAATTTGGTCTCTTTTAGTAACATTAACACTTGCGCTGAAGCATCTTTTATGCTCATTTCTTGTCTCTCAGGTTTTATTCTTGGTTTTATTTGGTTTATTTGATGAAAATGAACAACAATAAACACCATGGAAACATTTTTGTTTGATTTGTGTCGAGTGAGATTTTCACCTAGAACCCAAAAGGGGGGATATTGGCACTTTTCATGGAAAAATGTGAAAAATTAAATTTTCTAAAAATGAAATAAATGGCTTCTATACACCTCAAACATTCACTCTAAAACTGAAAATTGTTGTTTTTCACAATATTTTTAGAAATTTGGGCTCTTATAGTAACATTAACACTTCCGCTGGAGCATCTTTTATGCTCATTTTTTTGTCTTTCAGAATTTATTCTGGGTTTTATTTTTTTTATTTGATGAAAATGAAAAACAATACAAACCATGGAAACATTTTTGTTTGATTTGTGTGGAGTGAGATTTTCACCTAAAACCCAAATGGGGGGTTGGCACTTTTCATGGAAAAATGTGAAAAATTAAATTTTCTAAAAATGAAATAAATGGCTTCTATACACCTCAAACATTCACTCTTATAGTGAAAATGGTTGCTTTTCGCAATATTTCTAGAAATTTGGGCTCTTTTAGTAACATTAACACTTGTGCTGAAGCATCTTTTATGCTAATTTCTTTTCTTTCAGGATTTATTCTGGGTTTTATTATGTTTATTTGATGAAAATGAACAACAATACACACAATGGAAACATTTTTGATTGATTTGTATCGAGTGAGATTTTCATCTAGAACCCAAAAGGGGGAATGGCACTTTTCATGGAAAAATGTGTAAAATTAAATTTTCTAAAAATCAAATAAATGGCTTCTATACACCTCAAACATTCACTCTTAAACTGAAAATTGTTGTTTTTCACAATATTTTTAGAAATTTGGGCTCTTTGTAACATTAACACTTCCGCTGAAGCATCATTTATGCTCATTTTTTTGTCTTTCAGGATTTACTCCGGGTTTATTTTGTTTATTTGATGAAAATGAACAACAATATACACCATGGATACATTTTTGTTTGATTTGTGGGGAGTGAGATTTTCACCTAGAACCCAAAGGGGGGGTATTGGCACTTTCCATGGAAAAATGTGAAAAATTAA
Organism: Hetaerina americana; assembly: GCF_022747635.1. NCBI lineage: Eukaryota > Metazoa > Arthropoda > Insecta > Odonata > Calopterygidae > Hetaerina > Hetaerina americana. The sequence goes on along the minus strand of NW_027287180.1, from coordinate 49,741 downwards.
ATTTTCTAAAAATGAAATAAATTGCTTCTATACACCTCAAACATTCACTCTAAAACTGAAAATTGTTGTTTTTCGCAATATTTTTAGAAATTTGGGCTCTTTTAGTAACATTTACACTTGCGCTGAAGCATCTTTTCTGCTCATTTCTTGTCTTTCAGGGTTTATTCTGGGTTTTATTTTGTTTAATCGATGAAAATGAACAACAATACACAACATGGAAACATTTTTGTTTCATTTGTGTCGAGTGAGATTTTCACCTAGAACCCATAGGGGGGGTTTTGGCACTTTTCATGGAAAAATGTGAAAAATTAAATTTTCTAAAAATGAAATAAATGGCTTCTATACACCTCAAACATTCACTCTAATACTGAAAATGGTTGATATTCGCAATATTTTTAGAAATTTCGGCTCTTTTAGTAACATTAACACTTGTGCTGAAGCATCTTTTATGGTAATTTCTTGTCTTTCAGGATTTATTCTGGGTTTTATTTTGTTTATTTGATGAAAATGAACAACAATACACACCATGGAAACATTTTTGATTGATTTGTGTCGAGTGAGATTTTCACCTAGAACCCAAAGGGGGGCACTTTTCATGGAAAATGTGAAAAATTAAATTTTCTAAAAATGAAATAAATGGCTTCTATACACCTCAAACATTCACTCTTATACTGAAAATTGTTGTTTTTCGCAATATTTTTAGAAATTTGGTCTCTTTAATAACATTAACACTTGCGCTGAAGCATCTTTTATGCTCATTTCTTGTCTTTCAGGATTTATTCCTGGTTTTATTTGGTTTATTTGATGAAAATGAACAACAATAATCACCATGGAAATATTTCTGTTTGATTTCTGTCGAGTGAGATTTTCACCTAAAACCCAAAGGGGGGATTGGCACTTTTCATGGAAAAATGTGAAAAATTAAATTTTCTAAAAATGAAATAAATGGCTTCTATACACCTCAAACATTCACTCTAAAGCTGAAAATTGTTGTTTTTCACAATATTTTTAGAAATTTGGGTTCTTTGTAACATTAACACATCCGCTGAAGCATCATTTATGCTCATTTTTTTGTCTTTCAGGATTTACTCTGGGTTTTATTTTGTTTATTTGATGAAAATGAACAACAATACACACCATGGAAACATTTTTGTTTGATTTGTGTGGATTGAGATTTTCACCTAGAACCCAAAGGGGGGGTATTGGCACTTTTCATGGAAAAATGTGAATAATTAAATTTTCTAAAAATGAAATAAATGCCTTCTATACACCTCAAACATTCACTCTAATACTGAAAATTATTGTTTTTCGCAATATTTTTAGAAATTTGGGCTCTTTTAGTAAAATTAACACTTCCGCTGAAGCATCTTTTATGCTCATTTTTTTTTCTTTCAGGTTTTATTCTGAATTTTATTTTGTTTATTTGATAAAAATGAACAACAATAACACCATGGAAACATTTTTGTTTGATTTTTGTCGAGTGAGATTTTCACTTAGAACCCAAAGGGGGGCACTTTTCATGGATAAATGTGAAAAATTAAATTTTCTAAAAATGAAATAAATGGCTTCTATACACCTCAAACATTCACTCTAAAACTGAAAATTGTTGTTTTTCGCAATATTTTTAGAAATTTGGTCTCTTTTAGTAACATTAACACTTGCGCTGAAGCATCTTTTATGCTCATTTCTTGTCTTTCAGGATTTATTCTGGGTTTTATTTGGTTTATTTGATGAAAATGAATAACAATAAACACCATGGAAACATTTTTGTTTGATTTGGGTCGAGTAAGATTTTCACCTAGAACCCAAAGGGGGGGGTATTGGCACTTTTCATGGAAAAATGTGAAAATTAAATTTTCTAAAAATGAAATAAATGCCTTCTATACACCTCAAGTATTCACTCTAATACTGAAAATTGTTGCTTTTCGCAATATTTTTAGAAATTTGGGCTCTTTTAGTACAATTAACACTTGCGCTGAAGCATCTTTTCTGCTCATTTCTTGTCTTTTAGGATTTATTCTGGGTTTTATTTTCTTTATTTAATGAAAATGAACAACAATAAACACCATGGAAACATTTTTGTTTGATTTGTGTCGAGTGAAATTTTCACCTTGAACCAAAAGGGGGGGTATTGGCACTTTTCATGGTAAAATGTGAAAAATTAAATTTTCTAAAAATGAAATAAATGCCTTCTATACACCTCCAACATTCACTCTTATACTGAAAATTGTTGTTTTTCGCAATATTTTTAGAAATTTTGGCTCTTAAATAACATAAACACTTGCGCTGAAGCATCTTTTATGCTCATTTCTTGTTTTTCAGGATTTTTTCTGGGTTTTATTTTTTTTATTTGATGAAAATGAACAACAATACACACCATGGAAACATTTTTGTTTTATTTGTGTCGAGTGAGATTTTCACCTAGAACCCAAAGGGGGGGATTATTTGATGAAAATGAACAACAATAAACACCAGTGAAACATTTTTGTTTGTATTGTGTCGAGTAATATTTTCACCTAGAACCCAAAGCGGGGGTATTGGCCCTTTTCTTGGAAAAATGTGAAAAATTCAATTTTCTAAAAATGGAATAAATGGCTTCTATACACCTCAAACATTCACTCTAAAACTGAAAATTGTTGTTTTTCGCAATATTTATAGAAATTTTGGCTCTTTTCGTAACATTAACACTTGCGCTGAAGCATCTTTTATGCTCTTTTCTTGTCTTTTAGGATTTATTCTGGGTTTTATTTTCTTTATTTGATGAAAATGAACAACAATAAACACCATGGAAACATTTTTGTTTGTATTGTGTCGAGTGATATTTTCACCTAGAACCCTAAGGGGGGGATTGGCACTTTTCATGGAAAAATGTGAAAAATTAAATTTTCTAAAAATGAAATAAATGGCTTCTATACACCTCAAACATTCACTCCAAAACAGAAAATTGTTGTTTTTCGCTATATTTTAAAAATTTGGGCTCTTTGTAACATTAACACTTCCGCTGAAGCATCATTTATGCTCATTTTTTTGTCTTTCAGGATTTACTATGGGTTATATTTTGTTTATTTGATGAAAATGAACAACAATACACACCATGGAAACATTTTTGTTTGATTTGTGTCGAGTGAGATTTTCACCTAGAACCCAAAGGGGGGTGCACTTTTATGCACCTAGAACCCAAAGGGGGGGGATTATTTGATGAAAATGAACAACAATACACACCATGGAAACATTTTTTTTTGATTTGTGTCGAGTGAGATTTTCACCTAGAACCCAAAGGGGGGGTATTGGCACCTTTCGTGGAAAAATGTGAAAAATTCAATTTTCTAAAAATGAAATAAAGGGCTTCTATACACCTCAAACATTCACTCTAATACAGAAAATTGTTGTTTTTCGCAATATTTTAGAAATTTGGGCTCTTTTAGTAACATTAAACTTGCGCTGAATCATCTTTTACGCTCATTTCTTGTCTTTCAGGATTTATTCTGGATTTTATTTTGTTTAATCGATGAAAATGAACAACAATACACAACATGGAAACATTTTTGTTTCATTTGTGTCGAGTGAGATTTTCACCTAAAACCCAAAGGGGGGATTGGCACTTTTCATGGAAAAATATGAAAAATTAAATTTTCTAAAAATGAAATAAATGGCTTCTATACACCTCAAACATTCACTCATATGCTGAAAATTGTTGTTTTTCGCAATATTTTTAAAAATTTTGGCTCTTAAATAACATAAACACTTGCGCTGAAGCATCTTTTATGCTCTTTTCTTGTCTTTCAGGATTTATTCTGGGTTTTATTTTGTTTAATCGATGAAAATGAACAACAATATACACCATGGAAACATTTTTGTTTGATTTGTGTCGAGTGAGATTTTCACCTAGAACCCAAAGGGGGGGTATTGGCACCTTTCGTGGAAAAATGTGAAAAATAAAATTTTCTAAAAATGAAATAAATGGCTTCTATACACCTCAAATATTCACTCTAAAACTGAAAATTGTTGTTTTTCGCAATATTTTTAGAAATTTGGGCACTTTTAGCAACATTAACACTTGCGCTGAAGCATCTTTTATGCTCATTTCTTGTCTCTCAGGATTTATTCTGGGTTTTATTTTGCTTAATCGATGAAAATGAACAACAGTATCTTTTATGCTCATTTCTTGTCTTTCATGATTTATTCTGGGTTGTATTTTGTTTAATCGATGAAAATGAACAACAATACACAACATGGAAACATTTTTGTTTCATTTGTGTCGAGTGAGATTTTCACCAAGAACCCAAAGGGGGGCACTTTTCATGGAAAAATGTGAAAAATTTAATTTTCTAAAAATGAAATAAATGGCTTCTATACACCTCAAACATTCACTCTAAAACTGAACATTGTTGTTTTTCACAATATTTTAGAAATTTGCGTTCTTTTAGTAACATTAATACTTCCGCTGAAGCATCTATTATTCTCATTTTTTTGTCTTTCAGAATTTATTCTGGGTTTTATTTTGTTTATTTGATGAAAATGAACAACAATACACACCATGGAAACATTTTTGTTTTATTTGTGTCGAGTGAGATTTTCACCTAGAACCCAAAGGGGGGGATTATTTGATGAAAATGAACAACAATAAACACCATGGAAACATTTTTGTTTGTATTGTGTCGAGTGATATTTTCACCTAGAACCCAAAGCGGGGGTATTGGCCCTTTTCATGGAAAAATGTGAAAAATTCAATCTTCTAAAAATGGAATAAATGGCTTCTATACACCTCAAACATTCACTCTTTTACGGAAATATTTGTTTTTCGCAATATTTTTAGAAATATGGTCTCTTTAAGTAACATTTACACTTGCGCTGAAGCATCTTTTATGCTCATTTCTTGTCTCTCAGGTTTTATTCTTGGTTTTATTTGGTTTATTTGATGAAAATGAACAACAATAAACACCATGAAAACATTTTTGTTTGATTTGTGTCGAGTGAGATTTTCACCTAGAACCCAAAAGGGGGGGTATTGGCACTTTTCATGGAAAAATGTGAAAAATTAATTTTCTAAAAATGAAATAAATGGCTTCTATACTCCTCAAACATTCACTCTAAAACTGAAAATTGTTGTTTTTCGCAATATTTTTAGAAATTTGGGCTCTTTTAGTAACATTTACACTTGCGCTGAAGCATCTTTTCTGCTCATTTCTTGTCTTTCAGGATTTATTCTGGGTTTTATTTTGTTTAATCGATGAAAATGAACAACAATACACAAATTGGAAACATTTTTGTTTCATTTGTGTCGAGTGAAATTTTCACCAAGAACCCAAAGGGGGGCCTTTTTCATGGAAAAATGTGAAAAATTAAATTTTCTAAAAATGAAATAAATGGCTTTTATACACCTCAAACATTCACTCTAATACTGAAAATGGTTGATTTTCGCAATATTTTTAGAAATTTGGGCTCTTTTAGTAACATTAACACTTGTGCTGAAGCATCTTTTATGGTAATTTTTGTCTTTCAGGATTTATTCTGGGTTTTATTTTGTTTATTTGATGAAAATGAACAACAATACACACCATGGAAATATTTTTGATTGATTTGTGTCGAGTGAGATTTTCACCTCGAACCCAAAGGGGGGATTGGCACTTTTCATGGAAAAATGTGAAAAATTATATTTTCTAAAAATGAAATAAATGGCTTCTATACACCTAAAACATTCACTCTAACACTGAAAATTGTTGTTTTTCGCAATATTTTTACAAATTTGGGCTCTTTTAGTAACATTTACACTTGCGCTGAAGCATCTTTTCTGCTTATTTCTTGTCTTTCAGCATTTATTCTGGGTTTTATTTTGTTTAATCGATGAAAATGAACAACAATACACAACATGGAAACATTTTTGTTTCATTTGTGTCGAGTGAAATTTTCACCAAGAACCCAAAGGGGGGACTTTTCATGGAAAAATGTGAAAAATTTATTTTTTCTAAAAATGAAATAAATGGCTTCTATACACCTCAAATATTCACTCTAAAACTGAAAATTGTTGTTTTTCGCAATATTTTAAGAAATTTGGGCTCTTTTAGTAACATTAACACTTGCGCTGAAGCATCTTTTCTGCTCATTTCTTGTCTTTTAGGATTTATTCTGGGTATTATTTTCTTTATTTAATGAAAATGAACAACAATAAACACCATGGAAACATTTTTGTTTGATTTGTGTCGAGTGAAATTTTCACCTTGAACCAAAAGGGGGGGTATTGGCACTTTTCATGGTAAAATGTGAAAAATTAAATTTTCTAAAAATGAAATAAATGCCTTCTATACACCTCCAACATTCACTCTTATACTGAAAATTGTTGTTTTTCGCAATATTTTTAGAAATTTTGGCTCTTAAATAACATAAACACTTGCGCTGAACCATCTTTTATGCTCATTTCTTGTTTTTCAGGATTTATTCTGGGTTTTATTTTTTTTATTTGATGAAAATGAACAACAATACACACCATGGAAACATTTTTGTTTTATTTGTGTCGAGTGAGATTTTCACCTAGAACCCAAAGGGGGGGATTATTTGATGAAAATGAACAACAATAAACACCATGGAAACATTTTTGTTTGTATTGTGTCGAGTGATAATTTCACCTAGAACCCAAAGCGGGGGTATTGGCCCTTTTCATGGAAAAATGTGAAAAATTCAATCTTCTAAAAATGGAATAAATGGCTTCTATACACCTCAAACATTCACTCTAAAACTGAAAATTGTTGTTTTTCGCAATATTTTAGAAATTTGGGCTCTTTTAGTAACATTAACACTTGCGCTGAATCATCTTTTATGCTCATTTCTTGTCTTTCAGGATTTATTCTGCATTTTATTTTGTTTAATCGATGAAAATGAACAACAATACACAACATGGAAACATTTTTGTTTCATTTGTGTCGAGTGAGATTTTCACCAAGAACCCAAAGGGGGCCACTTTTCATGGAAAAATGTGAAAAATTAAATTTTCTAAAAATGAAATAAATGGCTTCTATACACCTCAAACATTCACTCTAAAACTGAAAATTGTTGTTTTTCGCAATATTTTTAGAAATTTGGGCTCTTTTAGTAACACTAACACTTGCGCTGCAGTATCTTTTATGCTCATTTCTTGTCTTTCATGATTTATTCTGGGTTTTATTTTGTTTAATCGATGAAAATGAACAACAATACACAACATGGAAACATTTTTGTTTCATTTGTGTCGAGTGAGATTTTCACCAAGAACCTAAAGGGGGGCACTTTTCATGGAAAAATGTGAAAAATTTAATTTTCTAAAAATGAAATAAATGGCTTCTATACACCTCAAACATTCACTCTAAAACTGAACATTGTTGTTTTTCACAATATTTTAGAAATTTGGGTTCTTTTAGTAACATTAATACTTCCGCTGAAGCATCTATTATGCTAATTTTTTTGTCTTTCAGAATTTATTCTGGGTTTTATTTTGTTTATTTGATGAAAATGAACAACAATACACACCATGGAAACATTTTTGTTTTATTTGTGTCGAGTGAGATTTTCACCTAGAACCCAAAGGGGGGGATTATTTGATGAAAATGAACTACAATAAACACCATGGAAACATTTTTGTTTGATTTGTGTCGAGTGAGATTTTCACCTAGATCCAAAAGGGGGGGGTATGGGCACTTTTCATTGAAAAATGTGAAAAATTAAATTTTCTAAAAATGAAATAAATGGCTTCTATACACCTCAAACATTCACTCTAATACTGAAAATTGTTTTTTTCGCAATATTTTTAGAAATTTAGGCTCTTTTAGTAACATTAAACTTTCCGCTGAAGCATCTTTTATGCTCATTTTTTTGTCTTTCAGGATTTATTCTGGGTTTTATTTTGTTTATTTGTTGAAAATGAACAACAATACACAACATGGAAACATTTTTGTTTGATTTGTAGGGAGTGAGATTTTCACCTAGAACCCAAAGGGGGGGTATTGGCACTTTTCATGGAAAAATGTGAAAAATTAAATTTTCTAAAAATGAAATAAATGGCTTCTATACACCTCAAACATTCACTCTTATACTGAAAATTGTTGTTTTTCGCAATATTTTTAGAAATTTGGGCTCTTTTAGCAACATTAACACTTGCGCTGAAGCATCTTTTATGCTCTTTTGTTGTCTTTCAGGATTTATTCTGGGTTTTATTTTGTTTAATCGATGAAAATGAACAACAATATACACCTTGGAAACATTTTTGTTTGATTTGTGTCGAGTGAGATTTTCACCTAGAACCCAAAGGGGGGGTATTGGCACCTTTCGTGGAAAAATGTGAAAAATAAAATTTTCTAAAAATGAAATAAATGGCTTCTATACACCTCAAATATTCACTCTAAAACTGAAAATTGTTGTTTTTCGCAATATTTTTAGAAATTTGGGCACTTTTAGCAACATTAACACTTGCGCTGAAGCATCTTTTATGCTCATTTCTTGTCTCTCAGGATTTATTCTGGGTTTTATTTTGCTTAATCGATGAAAATGAACAACAATGCACACCATGGAAACATTTTTGTTTGATTTGTGTGGAGTTAGATTTTCACCTAGAACCCCAAGGGGGGGTTATGGCACCTTTCATGGAAAAATGTGAAAAATTAAGTTTTCTAAAAATTAAATAAATGGCTTCTATACACCTCAAACATTCACTCTTATACTGAAAATTGTTTTTTTTCGCAATATTTTTAGAAATTTGGGCTCTTTTAGTAACAATAACACTTGCGCTGAATCATCTTTTATGCTCATTTCTTGTCTTTCAGGATTTATTCTGCATTTTATTTTGTTTAATCGATGAAAATGAACAACAATACACAACATGGAAACATTTTTGTTTCATTTGTGTCGAGTGAGATTTTCACCAAGAACCCAAAGGGGGCCACTTTTCATGAAAAAATGTAAAAAATTAAATTTTCTAAAAATGAAATAAATGGCTTCTATACACCTCAAACATTCACTCTAAAACTGAAAATTGTATTTTTTCGCAATATTTTTAGAAATTTGGGCTCTTTTAGTAACACTAACACTTGCGCTGCAGTATCTTTTATGCTCATCTCTTGTCTTTCATGATTTATTCTGGGTTTTATTTTGTTTAATCGATGAAAATGAACAACAATACACAACATGGAAACATTTTTGTTTCATTTGTGTCGAGTGAGATTTTCACCAAGAACCCAAAGAGGGGCACTTTTCATGGAAAAATGTGAAAAATTTAATTTTCTAAAAATGAAATAAATGGCTTCTATACACCTCAAACATTCACTCTAAAACTGAACATTGTTGTTTTTCACAATATTTTAGAAATTTGGGTTCTTTTAGTAACATTAATACTTCCGCTGAAGCATCTACTATGCTCATTTTTTTGTCTTTCAGAATTTATTCTGGGTTTTATTTTGTTTATTTGATGAAAATGAACAACAATACACACCAAGGAAACATTTTTGTTTTATTTGTGTCGAGTGAGATTTTCACCTAGAACCCAAAGGGGGGGATTATTTGATGAAAATGAACTACAATAAACACCATGGAAACATTTTTGTTTGCTTTGTGTCGAGTGAGATTTTCACCTAGATCCAAAAGGGGGGGGTATGGGCACTTTTCATTGAAAAATGTGAAAAATTAAATTTTCTAAAAATGAAATAAATGGCTTCTATACACCTCAAACATTCACTCTAATACTGAAAATTGTTTTTTTCGCAATATTTTTAGAAATTTAGGCTCTTTTAGTAACAATAACACTTCCGCTGAAGCATCTTTTATGCTCATTTTTTTGTCTTTCAGGATTTATTCTGGGTTTTATTTTGTTTATTTGTTGAAAATGAACAACAATACACAACATGGAAACATTTTTGTTTGATTTGTAGGGAGTGAGATTTTCACCTAGAACCCAAAGGGGGGGTATTGGCACTTTTCATGGAAAAATGTGAAAAATTAAATTTTCTAAAAATGAAATAAATGGCTTCTATACACCTCAAACATTCACTCTTATACTGAAAATTGTTGTTTTTCGCAATATTTTTAGAAATTTGGGCTCTTTTAGCAACATTAACACTTGCGCTGAAGCATCTTTTATGCTCTTTTGTTGTCTTTCAGGATTTATTCTGGGTTTTATTTTGTTTAATCGATGAAAATGAACAACAATATACACCTTGGAAACATTTTTGTTTGATTTGTGTCGAGTGAGATTTTCACCTAGAACCCAAAGGGGGGGTATTGGCACCTTTCGTGGAAAAATGTGAAAAATAAAATTTTCTAAAAATGAAATAAATGGTTTCTATACACCTCAAATATTCACTCTAAAACTGAAAATTGTTGTTTTTCGTAATATTTTTAGAAATTTGGGCACTTTTAGCAACATTAACACTTCCGCTGAAGCATCTTTTATGCTCATTTTTTTGTCTTTCAGGATTTATTCTGGGTTTTATTTTGTTTATTTGTTGAAAATGAACAACAATACACAACATGGAAACATTTTTGTTTGATTTGTAGGGAGTGAGATTTTCACCTAGAACCCAAAGGGGGGGTATTGGCACCTTTCATGGAAAAATGTGAAAAATTAAGTTTTCTAAAAATTAAATAAATGGCTTCTATACACCTCAAACATTCACTCTTATACTGAAAATTGTTTTTTTTCGCAATATTTTTAGAAATTTTGGCTCTTTTAGTAACATTTACACTTGCGCTGAAGCATCTTTTGTGCTCTTTTAATGTCTTTCAGGATTTATTCTGGGTTTTATTTTCTTTATTTGATGAAAATGAACAACAATACAAACCATGGAAACATTTTTGTTTGATTTGTGTCGAGTGAAATTTTCACCTAGAACCCAAAGGGGGGGGTATTGGCACTTTTTTTATGGAAAAATGTGAAAAATTAAATTTTCTAAAAATGAAATAAATGGCTTCTATACACCTCAAACATTCACTCTTAAACTGAAAATTGTTGTTTTTCGCAATATTTTTAGAAATTTGGGCTCTTTTAGTAACACTAACACTTGCGCTGCAGTATCAATTATGCTCATTTCTTGTCTTTCATGATTTATTCTGGGTTGTATTTTGTTTAATCGATGAAAATGAACAACAATACACAACATGGAAACATTTTTGTTTCATTTGTGTCGAGTGAGATTTTCACCAAGAACCCAAAGGGGGGCACTTTTCATGGAAAAATGTGAAAAATTTAATTTTCTAAAAATGAAATAAATGGCTTCTATACACCTCAAACATTCACTCTAAAACTGAACATTGTTGTTTTTCACAATATTTTTGAAATTTGCGTTCTTTTAGTAACATTAATACTTCCGCTGAAGCATCTATTATGCTCATTTTTTTGTCTTTCAGAATTTATTCTGGGTTTTATTTTGTTTATTTGATGAAAATGAACAACAATACACACCATGGAAACATTTTTGTTTTATTTGTGTGGAGTGAGATTTTCACCTAGAACCCAAAGGGGGGGATTATTTGATGAAAATGAACAACAATAAACACCATGGAAACATTTTTGTTTGTATTGTGTCGAGTGATATTTTCACCTAGAACCCAAAGCGGGGGTATTGGCCCTTTTCATGGAAAAATGTGAAAAATTCAATCTTCTAAAAATGGAATAAATGGCTTCTATACACCTCAAACATTCACTCTTATACGGAAATATTTGTTTTTCGCAATATTTTTAGAAATATGGTCTCTTTAAGTAACATTTACACTTGCGCTGAAGCATCTTTTATGCTCATTTCTTGTCTCTCAGGTTTTATTCTTGGTTTTATTTGGTTTATTTGATGAAAATGAACAACAATAAACACCATGAAAACATTTTTGTTTGATTTGTGTCGAGTGAGATTTTCACCTAGAACCCAAAAGGGTTGGGTTGTGTTGGCACTTTTCATGGAAAAATGTGAAAAATTAAATTTTCTAAAAATGAAATAAATGGCTTCTATACTCCTCAAACATTCACTCTAAAACTGAAAATTGTTGTTTTTCGCAATATTTTTAGAAATTTGGGCTCTTTTAGTAACATTAACACTTGCGCTGAAGCATCTTTTCTGCTCATTTCTCGTCTTTCAGGATTTATTCTGGGTTTTATTTTGTTTAATCGATGAAAATGAACAACAATACACAACATGGAAACATTTTTGTTTCATTTGTGTCGAGTGAAATTTTCACCAAGAACCCAAAGGGGGGCACTTTTCATGGAAAAATGTGAAAAATTAAATTTTCTAAAAATGAAATAAATGGCTTCTATACACCTCAAACATTCACTCTAATACTGAAAATGGTTGATTTTCGCAATATTTTTAGAAATTTGGGCTCTTTTAGTAACATTAACACTTGTGCTGAAGCATCTTTTATGGTAATTTTTGTCTTTCAGGATTTATTCTGGGTTTTATTTTGTTTATTTGATGAAAATGAACAACAATACACACCATGGAAATATTTTTGATTGATTTGTGTCGAGTGAGATTTTCACCTCGAACCCAAAGGGGGGATTGGCACTTTTCATGGAAAAATGTGAAAAATTATATTTTCTAAAAATGAAATAAATGGCTTCTATACACCTAAAACATTCACTCTAACACTGAAAATTGTTGTTTTTCGCAATATTTTTATAAATTTGGGCTCTTTTAGTAACATTTACACTTGCGCTGAAGCATCTTTTCTGCTCATTTCTTGTCTTTCAGGATTTATTCTGGGTTTTATTTTGTTTAATCGATGAAAATGAACAACAATACACAACATGGAAACATTTTTGTTTGATTTGTGTCGAGTGAAATTTTCACCTTGAACCAAAAGGGGGGGTATTGGCACTTTTCATGGTAAAATGTGAAAAATTAAATTTTCTAAAAATGAAATAAATGCCTTCTATACACCTCCAACATTCACTCTTATTCTGAAAATTGTTGTTTTTCGCAATATTTTTAGAAATTTTGGCTCTAAAATAACATAAACACTTGCGCTGAACCATCTTTTATGCTCATTTCTTGTTTTTCAGGATTTATTCTGGGTTTTATTTTTTTTATTTGATGAAAATGAACAACAATACACACCATGGAAACATTTTTGTTTTATTAGTGTCGAGTGAGATTTTCACCTAGAACCCAAAGGGGGGGATTATTTGATGAAAATGAACAACAATAAACACCATGGAAACATTTTTGTTTGTATTGTGTCGAGTGATAATTTCACCTAGAACCCAAAGCGGGGGTATTGGCCCTTTTCATGGAAAAATGTGAAAAATTCAATCTTCTAAAAATGGAATAAATGGCTTCTATACACCTCAAACATTCACTCTAAAACTGATAATTGTTGTTTTTCGCAATATTTTAGAAATTTGGGCTCTTTTAGTAACATTAACACTTGCGCTGACTCATCTTTTATGCTCATTTCTTGTCTTTCAGGATTTATTCTGCATTTTATTTTGTTTAATCGATGAAAATGAACAACAATACACAACATGGAAACATTTTTGTTTCATTTGTGTCGAGTGAGATTTTCACCAAGAACCCAAAGGGGGCCACTTTTCATGGAAAAATGTGAAAAATTAAATTCTAAAAATGAAAATAAATGGCTTCTATACACCTCAAACATTCACTCTTAAACTGAAAATTGTTGTTTTTCGCAATATTTTTAGAAATTTGGGCTCTTTTAGTAACACTAACACTTGCGCTGCAGTATCTTTTATGCTCATTTCTTGTCTTTCATGATTTATTCTGGGTTTTATTTTGTTTAATCGATGAAAATGAACAACAATACACAACATGGAAACATTTTTGTTTCATTTGTGTCGAGTGAAATTTTCACCAAGAACCCCAAAGGGGGGCACTTTTCATGGAAAAATGTGAAAAATTAAATTTTCTAAAAATGAAATAAATGGCTTCTATACACCTCAAACATTCACTCTAATACTGAAAATGGTTGATTTTCGCAGTATTTTTAGAAATTTGGGCTCTTTTAGTAACATTAACACTTGTGCTGAAGCATCTTTTATGGTAATTTTTGTCCTTTCAGGATTTATTCTGGGTTTTATTTTGTTTATTTGATGAAAATGAACAACAATACACACCATGGAAATATTTTTGATTGATTTTGTGTCGAGTGAGATTTTCACCTCGAACCCAAAGGGGGATTGGCACTTTTCATGGAAAAATGTGAAAAATTATATTTCTAAAAATGAAATAAATGGCTTCTATACACCTAAAACATTCACTCTAACACTGAAAATTGTTGTTTTTTCGCAATATTTTTACATATTTGGGCTCTTTTAGTAACATTTACACTTGCGCTGAAGCATCTTTTCTGCTCATTTCTTGTCTTTCAGGATTTATTCTGGGTTTTTTTGTTTAATCGATGAAAATGAACAACAATACACAACATGGAAACATTTTTGTTTCATTTGTGTCGAGTGAAATTTTCACCAAGAACCCAAAGGGGGGCACTTTTCATGGAAAAATGTAAAAAATTTAATTTTCTAAAAATGAAATAAATAGTTTCTATACACCTCAAACATTCACTCTAAAACTGAAAATTGTTGTTTTTCGCAATATTTTAAGAAATTTGGGCTCTTTTAGTAACATTAACACTTGCGCTGAAGTATCTTTTCTGCTCATTTCTTGTCTTTTAGGATTTATTCTGGGTTTTATTTTCTTTATTTAATGAAAATGAACAACAATAAACACCATGGAAACATTTTTGTTTGATTTGTGTCGAGTGAAATTTTCACCTTGAACCAAAAGGGGGGGTATTGGCACTTTTCATGGTAAAATGTGAAAAATTAAATTTTCTAAAAATGAAATAAATGCCCTCTATACACCTCCAACATTCACTCTTATACTGAAAATTGTTGTTTTTCGCAATATTTTTAGAAATTTTGGCTCTTAAATAAAATAAACACTTGCGCTGAACCATCTTTTATGCTCATTTCTTGTTTTTCAGGATTTATTCTGGGTTTTATTTTTTTTATTTGATGAAAATGAACAACAATACACACCATGGAAACATTTTTGTTTTATTTGTGTCGAGTGAGATTTTCACCTAGAACCCAAAGGGGGGGATTATTTGATGAAAATGAACAACAATAAACACCATGGAAACATTTTTGTTTGTATTGTGTCGAGTGATAATTTCACCTAGAACCCAAAGCGGGGGTATTGGCCCTTTTCATGGAAAAATGTGAAAAATTCAATCTTCTAAAAATGGAATAAATGGCTTCTATACACCTCAAACATTCACTCTAAAACTGAAAATTGTTGTTTTTCGCAATATTTTAGAAATTTGGGCTCTTTTAGTAACATTAACACTTGCGCTGAATCATCTTTTATGCTCATTTCTTGTCTTTCAGGATTTATTCTGCATTTTATTTTGTTTAATCGATGAAAATGAACAACAATACACAACATGGAAACATTTTTGTTTCATTTGTGTCGAGTGAGATTTTCACCAAGAACCCAAAGGGGGCCACTTTTCATGGAAAAATGTGAAAAATTAAATTTTCTAAAAATGAAATAAATGGCTTCTATACACCTCAAACATTCACTCTAAAACTGAAAATTGTTGTTTTTCGCAATATTTTTAGAAATTTGGGCTCTTTTAGTAACACTAACACTTGCGCTGCAGTATCTTTTATGCTCATTTCTTGTCTTTCATGATTTATTCTGGGTTTTATTTTGTTTAATCGATGAAAATGAACAACAATACACAACATGGAAACATTTTTGTTTCATTTGTGTCGAGTGAGATTTTCACCAAGAACCCAAAGGGGGGCACTTTTCATGGAAAAATGTGAAAAATTTAATTTTCTAAAAATGAAATAAATGGCTTCTATACACCTAAAACATTCACTCTAAAACTGAACATTGTTGTTTTTCACAATATTTTAGAAATTTGGGTTCTTTTAGTAACATTAATACTTCCGCTGAAGCATCTATTATGCTCATTTTTTTGTCTTTCAGAATTTATTCTGGGTTTTATTTTGTTTATTTGATGAAAATGAACAACAATACACACCATGGAAACATTTTTGTTTTATTTGTGTCGAGTGAGATTTTCACCAAGAACCCAAAGGGGGGGATTATTTGATGAAAATGAACTACAATAAACACCATGGAAACATTTTTGTTTAATTTGTGTCGAGTGAGATTTTCACCTAGATCCAAAAGGGGGGGGTATGGGCACTTTTCATTGAAAAATGTGAAAAATTAAATTTTCTAAAAATGAAATAAATGGCTTCTATACACCTCAAACATTCACTCTAATACTGAAAATTGTTTTTTTCGCAATATTTTTAGAAATTTAGGCTCTTTTAGTAACATTAACACTTCCGCTGAAGCATCTTTTATGCTCATTTTTTTGTCTTTCAGGATTTATTCTGGGTTTTATTTTGTTTATTTGTTGAAAATGAACAACAATACACAACATGGAAACATTTTTGTTTGATTTGTAGGGAGTGAGATTTTCACCTAGAACCCAAAGGGGGGGTATTGGCACTTTTCATGGAAAAATGTGAAAAATTAAATTTTCTAAAAATGAAATAAATGGCTTCTATACACCTCAAACATTCACTCTTATACTGAAAATTGTTGTTTTTCGCAATATTTTTAGAAATT
Organism: Hetaerina americana; assembly: GCF_022747635.1. Lineage (NCBI taxonomy): Eukaryota > Metazoa > Arthropoda > Insecta > Odonata > Calopterygidae > Hetaerina > Hetaerina americana. The sequence continues at coordinate 33,119 of NW_027287180.1, read as the reverse complement.
TGGGCTCTTTTAGCAACATTAACACTTGCGCTGAAGCATCTTTTATGCTCTTTTGTTTTCTTTCAGGATTTATTCTGGGTTTTATTTTGTTTAATCGATGAAAATGAACAACAATATACACCTTGGAAACATTTTTGTTTGATTTGTGTCGAGTGAGATTTTCACCTAGAACCCAAAGGGGGGGTATTGGCACCTTTCGTGGAAAAATGTGAAAAATAAAATTTTCTAAAAATGAAATAAATGGCTTCTATACACCTCAAATATTCACTCTAAAACTGAAAATTGTTGTTTTTCGCAATATTTTTAGAAATTTGGGCACTTTTAGCAACATTAACACTTGCGCTGAAGCATCTTTTATGCTCATTTCTTGTCTCTCAGGATTTATTCTGGGTTTTATTTTGCTTAATCGATGAAAATGAACAACAATGCACACCATGGAAACATTTTTGTTTGATTTGTGTGGAGTTAGATTTTCACCTAGAACCCCAAGGGGGGGTAATGGCACCTTTCATGGAAAAATGTGAAAAATTAAGTTTTCTAAAAATTAAATAAATGGCTTCTATACACCTCAAACATTCACTCTTATACTGAAAATTGTTTTTTTTCGCAATATTTTTAGAAATTTTGGCTCTTTTAGTAACATTTACACTTGCGCTGAAGCATCTTTTGTGCTCTTTTCATGTCTTTCAGGATTTATTCTGGGTTTTATTTTCTTTATTTGATGAAAATGAACAACAATACAAACCATGGAAACATTTTTGTTTGATTTGTGTCGAGTGAAATTTTCACCTAGAACCCAAAGGGGGGGGTATTGGCACTTTTTTTATGGAAAAATGTGAAAAATTAAATTTTCTAAAAATGAAATAAATGGCTTCTATACACCTCAAACATTCACTCTAAAACTGAAAATTGTTGTTTTTCGCAATATTTTTAGAAATTTGGGCTCTTTTAGTAACACTAACACTTGCGCTGCAGTATCTTTTATGCTCATTTCTTGTCTTTCATGATTTATTCTGGGTTTTATTTTGTTTAATCGATGAAAATGAACAACAATACACAACATGGAAACATTTTTGTTTCATTTGTGTCGAGTGAGATTTTCACCAAGAACCCAAAGGGGGGCACTTTTCATGGAAAAATGTGAAAAATTTAATTTTCTAAAAATGAAATAAATGGCTTCTATACACCTAAAACATTCACTCTAAAACTGAACATTGTTGTTTTTCACAATATTTTAGAAATTTGGGTTCTTTTAGTAACATTAATACTTCCGCTGAAGCATCTATTATGCTCATTTTTTTGTCTTTCAGAATTTATTCTGGGTTTTATTTTGTTTATTTGATGAAAATGAACAACAATACACACCATGGAAACATTTTTGTTTTATTTGTGTCGAGTGAGATTTTCACCAAGAACCCAAAGGGGGGGATTATTTGATGAAAATGAACTACAATAAACACCATGGAAACATTTTTGTTTGATTTGTGTCGAGTGAGATTTTCACCTAGATCCAAAAGGGGGGGGTATGGGCACTTTTCATTGAAAAATGTGAAAAATTAAATTTTCTAAAAATGAAATAAATGGCTTCTATACACCTCAAACATTCACTCTAATACTGAAAATTGTTTTTTTCGCAATATTTTTAGAAATTTAGGCTCTTTTAGTAACATTAACACTTCCGCTGAAGCATCTTTTATGCTCATTTTTTTGTCTTTCAGGATTTATTCTGGGTTTTATTTTGTTTATTTGTTGAAAATGAACAACAATACACAACATGGAAACATTTTTGTTTGATTTGTAGGGAGTGAGATTTTCACCTAGAACCCAAAGGGGGGGTATTGGCACTTTTCATGGAAAAATGTGAAAAATTAAATTTTCTAAAAATGAAATAAATGGCTTCTATACACCTCAAACATTCACTCTTATACTGAAAATTGTTGTTTTTCGCAATATTTTTAGAAATTTGGGCTCTTTTAGCAACATTAACACTTGCGCTGAAGCATCTTTTATGCTCTTTTGTTGTCTTTCAGGATTTATTCTGGGTTTTATTTTGTTTAATCGATGAAAATGAACAACAATATACACCTTGGAAACATTTTTGTTTGATTTGTTTCGAGTGAGATTTTCACCTAGAACCCAAAGGGGGGGTATTGGCACCTTTCGTGGAAAAATGTGAAAAATAAAATTTTCTAAAAATGAAATAAATGGCTTCTATACACCTCAAAAATTCACTCTTATACTGAAAATTGTTTTTTTTCGCAATATTTTTAGAAATTTTGGCTCTTTTAGTAACATTTACACTTGCGCTGAAGCATCTTTTGTGCTCTTTTCATGTCTTTCAGGATTTATTCTGGGTTTTATTTTCTTTATTTGATGAAAATGAACAACAATACAAACCATGGAAACATTTTTGTTTGATTTGTGTCGAGTGAAATTTTCACCTAGAACCCAAAGGGGGGGTATTGGCATTTTTCATGGAAAAATGTGAAAAATTAAATTTTTTAAAAATGAAATAAATGCCTTCTATACACCTCAAGTATTCACTCTAATACTGAAAATTGTTGTTTTTCGCAATATTTTTAGAAATTTTGGCACTTTTAGTAACATAAACACTTGCGCTGAAGCATCTTTTATGCTCATTTCTTGTCTTTCAGGATTTATTCTGGGTTTTATTTTTTTTTTAATGAAAACGAATAACAATACGTACCATGGAAACATTTTTGTTTGATTTGTGTCGAGTGAGATTTTCACCTAGATCCCAAAGGGGGGGGTATTGGCACTTTTTTTATGGAAAAATGTGAAAAATTAAATTTTCTAAAAATGAAATAAATGGCTTCTATACACCTCAAACATTCACTCTAAAACTGAAAATTGTTGTTTTTCGCAATATTTTTAGAAATTTGGGCTCTTTTAGTAACACTAACACTTGCGCTCCAGTATCAATTATGCTCATTTCTTGTCTTTCATGATTTATTCTGGGTTGTATTTTGTTTAATCGATGAAAATGAACAACAATACACAACATGGAAACATTTTTGTTTCATTTGTGTCGAGTGAGATTTTCACCAAGAACCCAAAGGGGGGCACTTTTCATGGAAAAATGTGAAAAATTTAATTTTCTAAAAATGAAATAAATGGCTTCTATACACCTCAAACATTCACTCTAAAACTGAACATTGTTGTTTTTCACAATATTTTAGAAATTTGCGTTCTTTTAGTAACATTAATACTTCCGCTGAAGCATCTATTATGCTCATTTTTTTGTCTTTCAGAATTTATTCTGGGTTTTATTTTGTTTATTTGATGAAAATGAACAACAATACACACCATGGAAACATTTTTGTTTTATTTGTGTCGAGTGAGATTTTCACCTAGAACCCAAAGGGGGGGATTATTTGATGAAAATGAACAACAATAAACACCATGGAAACATTTTTGTTTGTATTGTGTCGAGTGATATTTTCACCTAGAACCCAAAGCGGGGGTATTGGCCCTTTTCATGGAAAAATGTGAAAAATTCAATCTTCTAAAAATGGAATAAATGGCTTCTATACACCTCAAACATTCACTCTTATACGGAAATATTTGTTTTTCGCAATATTTTTAGAAATATGGTCTCTTTAAGTAACCTTTACACTTGCGCTGAAGCATCTTTTATGCTCATTTCTTGTCTCTCAGGTTTTATTCTTGGTTTTATTTGGTTTATTTGATGAAAATGAACAACAATAAACACCATGAAAACATTTTTGTTTGATTTGTGTCGAGTGAGATTTTCACCTAGAACCCAAAAGGGGGGGTATTGGCACTTTTCATGGAAAAATGTGAAAAATTAAATTTTCTAAAAATGAAATAAATGGCTTCTATACTCCTCAAACATTCACTCTAAAACTGAAAATTGTTGTTTTTCGCAATATTTTTAGAAATTTGGGCTCTTTTAGTAACATTAACACTTGCGCTGAAGCATCTATTATGCTCATTTTTTTGTCTTTCAGGATTTATTCTGGGTTTTATTTTGTTTAATCGATGAAAATGAACAACAATACACAACATGGAAACATTTTTGTTTCATTTGTGTCGAGTGAAATTTTCACCAAGAACCCAAAGGGGGGCACTTTTCATGGAAAAATGTGAAAAATTAAATTTTCTAAAAATGAAATAAATGGCTTCTATACACCTCAAACATTCACTCTAATACTGAAAATGGTTGATTTTCGCAATATTTTTAGAAATTTGGGCTCTTTTAGTAACATTAACACTTGTGCTGAAGCATCTTTTATGGTAATTTTTGTCTTTCAGGATTTATTCTGGGTTTTATTTTGTTTATTTGATGAAAATGAACAACAATACACACCATGGAAATATTTTTGATTGATTTGTGTCGAGTGAGATTTTCACCTCGAACCCAAAGGGGGGATTGGCACTTTTCATGGAAAAATGTGAAAAATTATATTTTCTAAAAATGAAATAAATGGCTTCTATACACCTAAAACATTCACTCTAACACTGAAAATTGTTGTTTTTCGCAATATTTTTACAAATTTGGGCTCTTTTAGTAACATTTACACTTGCGCTGAAGCATCTTTTCTGCTCATTTCTTGTCTTTCAGGATTTATTCTGGGTTTTATTTTGTTTAATCGATGAAAATGAACAACAATACACAACATGGAAACATTTTTGTTTCATTTGTGTCGAGTGAAATTTTCACCAAGAACCCAAAGGGGGGCACTTTTCATGGAAAAATGTGAAAAATTTAATTTTCTAAAAATGAAATAAATGGCTTCTATACACCTCATACATTCACTCTAAAACTGAAAATTGTTGTTTTTCGCAATATTTTAAGAAATTTGGGCTCTTTTAGTAACATTAACACTTGCGCTGAAGCATGTTTTCTGCTCATTTCTTGTCTTTTAGGATTTATTCTGGGTTTTATTAACTTTATTTAATGAAAATGAACAACAATAAACACCATGGAAACATTTTTGTTTGATTTGTGTCGAGTGAAATTTTCACCTTGAACCAAAAGGGGGGGTATTGGCACTTTTCATGGTAAAATGTGAAAAATTAAATTTTCTAAAAATGAAATAAATGCCTTCTATACACCTCCAACATTCACTCTTATACTGAAAATTGTTGTTTTTCGCAATATTTTTAGAAATTTGGGCTCTTTTAGTAACATTAACACTTGCGCTGAATCATCTTTTATGCTCATTTCTTGTCTTTCAGGATTTATTCTGGATTTTATTTTGTTTAATCGATGAAAATGAACAACAATACACAACATGGAAACATTTTTGTTTCATTTGTGTCGAGTGAGATTTTCACCTAGATCCCAAAGGGGGGATTGGTACTTTTCATGGAAAAATGTGAAAAATTAAATTTTCTAAAAATGAAATAAATGGCTTCTATACACCTCAAACATTCACTCTAAAACCGAAAATTATTGTTTTTCACGATATTTTTAGAAATTTTGGCTCTTTTAGTAACATTAACACTTTCGCTGAAGCATCTTTTATGCTCATTTCTTGTCTTTCAGGATTTATTCTGGGTTTTTTTTTGTTTTTTTGATGAAAATGAATAACAATACACACCATGGAAACATTTTTGTTTGATTTGTGTCGAGTGAGATTTTCACCTAGATCCAAAAGGGGGGGTATTGGCACTTTTCATTGAAAAATGTGAAAAATTAAATTTTCTAAAAATGAAATAAATGGCTTCTATACACCTCAAATATTCACTCTAATACTGAAAATTGTTTTTTTCGCAATATTTTTAGAAATTTAGGCTCTTTTAGTAACATTAACACTTTCGCTGAAGCATCTTTTATGCTCATTTTCTTGTCTTTCAGGATTTATTCTGGGTTTTATTTTGTTTATTTGTTGAAAATGAACAACAATACACAACATGGAAACATATTTGTTTGATTTGTATAGAGTGAGATTTTCACCTAGAACCCAAAGGGGGGGGTATTGGCACTTTTCATGGAAAAATGTGAAAAATTAAATTTTCTAAAAATGAAATAAATGGCTTCTATACACCTCAAACATTCACTCTTATACTGAAAATTGTTGTTTTTCGCAATATTTTTAGAAATTTGGGCTCTTTTAGCAACATTAACACTTGCGCTGAAGCATCTTTTGTGCTCTTTTCATGTCTTTCAGGATTTATTCTGGGTTTTATTTTCTTTATTTGATGAAAAGAACAACAATACAAACCATGGAAACATTTTTGTTTGATTTTTGTCGAGTGAAATTTTCACCTAGAACCCAAAGGGGGGGTATTGGCATTTTTCATGGAAAAATGTGAAAAATTAAATTTTCTAAAAATGAAATAAATGCCTTCTATACACCTCAAGTATTCACTCTAATACTGAAAATTGTTGTTTTTCGCAATATTTTTAGAAATTTTGGCACTTTTTGTAACATAAACACTTGCGCTGAAGCATCTTTTATGCTCATTTCTTGTCTTTCAGGATTTATTCTGGGTTTTATTTTTTTTTTAATGAAAATGAATAACAATACACACAATGGAAACATTTTTGTTTGATTTGTGTCGAGTGAGATTTTCACCTAGATCCCAAAGGGGGGATTGGTACTTTTCATGGAAAAATGTGAAAAATTATATTTTCTAAAAATGAAATAAATGGCTTCTATACACCTAAAACATTCACTCTAACACTGAAAATTGTTGTTTTTCGCAATATTTTTACAAATTTGGGCTCTTTTAGTAACATTTACACTTGCGCTGAAGCATCTTTTCTGCTCATTTCTTGTCTTTCAGGATTTATTCTGGGTTTTATTTTGTTTAATCGATGAAAATGAACAACAATACACAACATGGAAACATTTTTGTTTCATTTGTGTCGAGTGAAATTTTCACCAAGAACCCAAAGAGGGGCACTTTTCATGGAAAAATGTGAAAAATTTAATTTTCTAAAAATGAAATAAATGGCTTCTATACACCTCAAACATTCACTCTAAAACTGAAAATTGTTGTTTTTCGCAATATTTTAAGAAATTTGGGCTCTTTTAGTAACATTAACACTTGCGCTGAAACATGTTTTCTGCTCATTTCTTGTCTTTTAGGATTTATTCTGGGTTTTATTTTCTTTATTTAATGAAAATGAACAACAATAAACACCATGGAAACATTTTTGTTTGATTTGTGTCGAGTGAAATTTTCACCTTGAACCAAAAGGGGGGGTATTGGCACTTTTCATGGTAAAATGTGAAAAATTAAATTTTCTAAAAATGAAATAAATGCCTTCTATACACCTCCAACATTCACTCTTATACTGAAAATTGTTGTTTTTCGCAATATTTTTAGAAATTTTGGCTCTTAAATAACATAAACACTTGCGCTGAACCATCTTTTATGCTCATTTCTTGTTTTTCAGGATTTATTCTGGGTTTTATTTTTTTTATTTGATGAAAATGAACAACAATACACACCATGGAAACATTTTTGTTTTATTTGTGTCGAGTGAGATTTTCACCTAGAACCCAAAGGGGGGATTATTTGATGAAAATGAACAACAATAAACACCATGGAAACATTTTTGTTTGTATTGTGTCGAGTGATATTTTCACCTAGAACCCAAAGCGGGGGTATTGGCCCTTTTCATGGAAAAATGTGAAAAATTCAATCTTCTAAAAATGGAATAAATGGCTTCTATACACCTCAAACATTCACTCTAAAACTGAAAATTGTTGTTTTTCGCAATATTTTAGAAATTTGGGCTCTTTTAGTAACATTAACACTTGCGCTGAATCATCTTTTATGCTCATTTCTTGTCTTTCAGGATTTATTCTGGATTTTATTTTGTTTAATCGATGAAAATGAACAACAATACACAACATGGAAACATTTTTGTTTCATTTGTGTCGAGTGAGATTTTCACCTAGATCCCAAAGGGGGGATTGGTACTTTTCATGGAAAAATGTGAAAAATTAAATTTTCTAAAAATGAAATAAATGGCTTCTATACACCTCAAACATTCACTCTAAAACCGAAAATTATTGTTTTTCACGATATTTTTAGAAATTTTGGCTCTTTTAGTAACATTAACACTTTCGCTGAAGCATCTTTTATGCTCATTTCTTGTCTTTCAGGATTTATTCTGGGTTTTTTTTTGTTTTTTTGATGAAAATGAATAACAATACACACCATGGAAACATTTTTGTTTGATTTGTGTCGAGTGAGATTTTCACCTAGATCCAAAAGGGGGGGTATTGGCACTTTTCATTGAAAAATGTGAAAAATTAAATTTTCTAAAAATGAAATAAATGGCTTCTATACACCTCAAACATTCACTCTAATACTGAAAATTGTTTTTTTCGCAATATTTTTAGAAATTTAGGCTCTTTTAGTAACATTAACACTTCCGCTGAAGCATCTTTTATGCTCATTTTCTTGTCTTTCAGGATTTATTCTGGGTTTTATTTTGTTTATTTGTTGAAAATGAACAACAATACACAACATGGAAACATATTTGTTTGATTTGTATGGAGTGAGATTTTCACCTAGAACCCAAAGGGGGGGGTATTGGCACTTTTCATGGAAAAATGTGAAAAATTAAATTTTCTAAAAATGAAATAAATGGCTTCTATACACCTCAAACATTCACTCTTATACTGAAAATTGTTGTTTTTCGCAATATTTTTAGAAATTTGGGCTCTTTTAGCAACATTAACACTTGCGCTGAAGCATCTTTTGTGCTCTTTTCATGTCTTTCAGGATTTATTCTGGGTTTTATTTTCTTTATTTGATGAAAAGAACAACAATACAAACCATGGAAACATTTTTGTTTGATTTGTGTCGAGTGAAATTTTCACCTAGAACCCAAAGGGGGGGTATTGGCATTTTTCATGGAAAAATGTGAAAAATTAAATTTTCTAAAAATGAAATAAATGCCTTCTATACACCTCAAGTATTCACTCTAATACTGAAAATTGTTGTTTTTCGCAATATTTTTAGAAATTTTGGCACTTTTTGTAACATAAACACTTGCGCTGAAGCATCTTTTATGCTCATTTCTCGTCTTTCAGGATTTATTCTGGGTTTTATTTTTTTTTTAATGAAAATGAATAACAATACACACAATGGAAACATTTTTGTTTGATTTGTGTCGAGTGTGATTTTCACCTAGATCCCAAAGGGGGGATTGGTACTTTTCATGGAAAAATGTGAAAAATTAACTTTTCTAAAAATGAAATAAATGGCTTCTATACACCTCAAACATTCACTCTAATACTGAAAATTGTTGTTTTTTGCAATATTTTTCGAAATTTTGGCTCTTTTAGTAACATTAACACTTGCGCTGAAGCATCTTTTCTGCTCATTTCTTGTCTTTCAGGAATTATTCAGGGTTTTATTTTGTTTAATCGATGAAAATGAAAAACAATAAACACCATGAAAACATTTTTGTTTGATTTGTGTCGAGTGAGATTTTCACCTAGAACCCAAAAGGGGGGGTATTGGCACTTTTCATGGAAAAATGTGAAAAATTAAATTTTCTAAAAATGAAATAAATGGCTTCTATACACCTCAAACATTCACTCTAAAACTGAAAATTGTTATTTTTCGCAATATTTTTAGAAATTTGGGCTCTTTTAGTAACATTAACACTTGCGCTGAAGCATCTTTTCTGTTCATTTCTTGTCTTTCAGGATTTATTCTGGGTTTTATTTTGTTTAATCTATGAAAATGAAATACAATACACAACATGGAAACATTTTTGTTTCATTTGTGTCGAGTGAAATTTTCACCAAGAACCCAAAGGGGGGCACTTTTCATGGAAAAATGTGAAAAATTAAATTTTCTAAAAATGAAATAAATGGCTTCTATACACCTCAAACATTCACTCTCATACTGAAAATGGTTGATTTTCGCAATATTTTTAGAAATTTGGGCTCTTTTAGTAACATTAACACTTGTGCTGAAGCATCTTTTATGGTAATTTTTGTCTTTCAGGATTTATTCTGGGTTTTATTTTGTTTATTTGATGAAAATGAACAACAATACACACCATGGAAACATTTTTGATTGATTTGTGTCGAGTGAGATTTTCACCTAGAACCCAGAGGGGGGATTGGCACTTTTCATGGAAAAATGTGAAAAATTAAATTTTCTAAAAATGAAATAAATGGCTTCTATACACCTCAAACATTCACTCTAAAACTGAAAATTGTTGTTTTTCGCAATATTTTTAGAAATTTGGGCTCTTTTAGTAACATTTACACTTGCGCTGAAGCATCTTTTCTGCTCATTTCTTGTCTTTCAGGATTTATTCTGGGTTTTATTTTGTTAAATCGATGAAAATGAACAACAATACACAACATGGAAACATTTTTGTTTCATTTGTGTCGAGGGAAATTTTCACCAAGAACCCAAAGGGGGGCACTTTTCATGGAAAAATGTGAAAAATTTAATTTTCTAAAAATGAAATAAATGGCTTCTATACACCTCAAACATTCACTCTAAAACTGAAAATTGTTGTTTTTCACAATATTTTTAGAAATTTGGGCTCTTATAGTAACATTAACACTTCCGCTGGAGCATCTTTTATGCTCATTTTCTTGTCTTTCAGGATTTATTCTGGGTTTTATTTTGTTTAATCGATGAAAATGAACAACAATACACAACATGGAAACATTTTTGTTTCATTTGTGTCGAGTGAGATTTTCACCTAGAACCCATAGGGGGGGTATTGGCACTTTTCATGGAAAAATGTGAAAAATTAAATTTTCTAAAAATGAAATAAATGGCTTCTATACACCTAAAACATTCACTCTAATACTGAAAATGGTCGATATTCGCAATATTTTTAGAAATTTCGGCTCTTTTAGTAACATTAACACTTGTGCTGAAGCATCTTTTATGGTAATTTCTTGTCTTTCAGGATTTATTCTGGGTTTTATTTTTTTTATTTGATGAAAATGAACAACAATACACACCATGGAAACATTTTTGATTGATTTGTGTCGAGTGAGATTTTCACCTAGAACCCAAAGGGGGGCACTTTTCATGGAAAATGTGAAAAATTAAATTTTCTAAAAATGAAATAAATGGCTTCTATACACCTCAAACATTCACTCTTATACTGAAAATTGTTGTTTTTCGCAATATTTTTAGAAAATTGGTCTCTTTAATAACATTAACACTTGCGCTGAAGCATCTTTTATGCTCATTTCTTGTCTTTCAGGATTTATTCCTGGTTTTATTTGGTTTATTTGATGAAAATGAACAACAATAAACACCATGGAAATATTTCTGTTTGATTTCTGTCGAGTGAGATTTTCACCTAAAACCCAAAGGGGGGATTGGCGCTTTTCATGGAAAAATGTGAAAAATTAAATTTTCTAAAAATGAAATAAATGGCTTCTATACACCTCAAACATTCACTCTAAAACTGAAAATTGTTGTTTTTCACAATATTTTTAGAAATTTGGGCTCTTTTAGTAACATTAACACTTGCGCTGAAGCATCTTTTCTGCTCATTTCTTGTCTTTCAGGATTTATTCTGGGTTTTATTTTGTTTAATCGATGAAAATGAACAACAATACACAACATGGAAACATTTTTGTTTCATTTGTGTCGAGTGAGATTTTCACCTAGAACCCATAGGGGGGGTATTGGCACTTTTCATGGAAAAAAGTGAAAAATTAAATTTTCTAAAAATGAAATAAATGGCTTCTATACACCTCAAACATTCACTCTAATACTGAAAATGGTTGATATTCGCAATATTTTTAGAAATTTCGGCTCTTTTAGTAACATTTACAATTGTGCTGAAGCATCTTTTATGGTAATTTCTTGTCTTTCAGGATTTATTCTGGGTTTTATTTTGTTTATTTGATGAAAATGAACAACAATACACACCATGGAAACATTTTTGATTGATTTGTGTCGAGTGAGATTTTCACCTAGAACCCAAAGGGGGGCACTTTTCATGGAAAATGTGAAAAATTAAATTTTCTAAAAATGAAATAAATGGCTTCTATACACCTCAAACATTCACTCTTATACTGAAAATTGTTGTTTTTCGCAATATTTTTAGAAATTTGGTCTCTTTAATAACATTAACACTTGCACTGAAGCATCTTTTATGCTCATTTCTTGTCTTTCACGATTTATTCCTGGTTTTATTTGGTTTATTTGATGAAAATGAACAACAATAAACACCATGGAAATATTTCTGTTTGATTTCTGTCGAGTGAGATTTTCACCTAAAACCCAAAGGGGGGATTGGCACTTTTCATGGAAAAATGTGAAAAATTAAATTTTCTAAAAATGAAATAAATGGCTTCTATACACCTCAAACATTCACTCTAAAACTTAACATTGTTGTTTTTCACAATATTTTTAGAAATTTGGGCTCTTTTAGTAACATTAACACTTGCGCTGAAGCATCTTTTCTGCTCACTTCTTGTCTTTCAGGATTTATTCTGGGTTTTATTTTGTTTAATCGATGAAAATGAACAACAATACACAACATGGAAACATTTTTGTTTCATTTGTGTCGAGTGAGATTTTCACCTAGAACCCAAAGGGGGGGTATTGGCACTTTTCATGGAAAAATGTGAAAAATTAAATTTTCTAAAAATGAAATAAATGCCTTCTATACACCTCAAACATTCACTCTAAAACTGAAAATTGTTGTTTTTCGCAATATTTTAAGAAATTTTTGGCTCTTTTAGTAACATTAACACTTGCGCTGAAGCATCTTTTCTGCTCATTTCTTGTCTTTTAGGATTTATTCTGGGTTTTATTTTCTTTATTTAATGAAAATGAACAACAATAAACACCATGGAAACATTTTTGTTTGATTTGTGTCGAGTGAAATTTTCACCTTGAACCAAAAGGGGGGGTATTGGCACTTTTCATGGTAAAATGTGAAAAATTAAATTTTCTTAAAATGAAATAAATGCCTTCTATACACCTCCAACATTCACTCTTATACTGAAAATTGTTGTTTTTAGCAATATTTTTAGAAATTTTGGCTCTTAAATAACATAAACACTTGCGCTGAAGCATCTTTTATGCTCATTTCTTGTTTTTTAGGATTTATTCTGGGTTTTATTTTTTTTATTTGATGAAAATGAACAACAATACACACCATGGAAACATTTTTGTTTTATTTGTGTCGAGTGAGATTTTCACCTAGAACCCAAAGGGGGGGATTATTTGATGAAAATGAACAACAATAAACACCATGGAAACATTTTTGTTTCATTTGTGTCGAGTGAGATTTTCACCTAGAACCCATAGGGGGGGTATTGGCACTTTTCATGGAAAAATGAGAAATATTAAATTTTCTAAAAAAGAAATAAATGGCTTCTATACACCTAAAACATTCACTCTAATACTGAAAATGGTCGATATTCGCAATATTTTTAGAAATTTCGGCTCTTTTAGTAACATTAACACTTGTGCTGAAGCATCTTTTATGGTAATTTCTTGTCTTTCAGGATTTATTCTGGGTTTTATTTTTTTTATTTGATGAAAATGAACAACAATACACACCATGGAAACATTTTTGATTGATTTGTGTCGAGTGAGATTTTCACCTAGAACCCAAAGGGGGGCACTTTTCATGGAAAATGTGAAAAATTAAATTTTCTAAAAATGAAATAAATGGCTTCTATACACCTCAAACATTCATTCTTATACTGAAAATTGTTGTTTTTCGCAATATTTTTAGAAAATTGGTCTCTTTAATAACATTAACACTTGGGCTGAAGCATCTTTTATGCTCATTTCTTGTCTTTCAGGATTTATTCCTGGTTTTATTTGGTTTATTTGATGAAAATGAACAACAATAAACACCATGGAAATATTTCTGTTTGATTTCTGTCGAGTGAGATTTTCACCTAAAACCCAAAGGGGGGATTGGCACTTTTCATGGAAAAATGTGAAAAATTAAATTTTCTAAAAATGAAATAAATGGCTTCTATACACCTCAAACATTCACTCTAAAACTTAACATTGTTGTTTTTCACAATATTTTTAGAAATTTGGGCTCTTTTAGTAACATTAACACTTGCGCTGAAGCATCTTTTCTGCTCACTTCTTGTCTTTCAGGATTTATTCTGGGTTTTATTTTGTTTAATCGATGAAAATGAACAACAATACACAACATGGAAACATTTTTGTTTCATTTGTGTCGAGTGAGATTTTCACCTAGAACCCATAGGGGGGGTATTGGCACTTTTCATGGAAAAATGTGAAAAAGTAAATTTTCTAAAAATGAAATAAATGGCTTCTATACACCTCAAACATTCACTCTAATACTGAAAATGGTTGATATTCGCAATATTTTTAGAAATTTCGGCTCTTTTAGTAACATTAACACTTGTGCTGAAGCATCTTTTATGGTAATTTCTTGTCTTTCAGGATTTATTCTGGGTTTTATTTTGTTTATTTGATGAAAATGAACAACAATACACACCATGGAAACATTTTTGATTGATTTGTGTCGTGTGAGATTTTCACCTAGAACCTAAAGGGGGGCACTTTTCATGGAAAATGTGAAAAATTAAATTTTCTAAAAATGAAATAAATGGCTTCTATACACCTCAAACATTCACTCTTATACTGAAAATTGTTGTTTTTCGCAATATTTTTAGAAATTTGGTCTCTTTAATAACATTAACACTTGCGCTGAAGCATCTTTTATGCTCATTTCTTGTCTTTCAGGATTTATTCCTGGTTTTATTTGGTTTATTTGATGAAAATGAACAACAATAAACACCATGGAAATATTTCTGTTTGATTTCTGTCGAGTGAGATTTTCACCTAAAACCCAAAAGGGGGGGTATTGGCACTTTTCATGGAAAAATGTGAAAAATTAAATTTTCTAAAAATGAAATAAATGCCTTCTATACACCTCAAACATTCACTCTAAAACTGAAAATTGTTGTTTTTCGCAATATTTTAAGAAATTTTTGGCTCTTTTAGTAACATTAACACTTGCGCTGAAGCATCTTTTCTGCTCATTTCTTGTCTTTTAGGATTTATTCTGGGTTTTATTTTCTTTATTTAATGAAAATGAACAACAATAAACACCATGGAAACATTTTTGTTTGATTTGTGTCGAGTGAAATTTTCACCTTGAACCAAAAGGGGGGGTATTGGCACTTTTCATGGTAAAATGTGAAAAATTAAATTTTCTTAAAATGAAATAAATGCCTTCTATACACCTCCAACATTCACTCTTATACTGAAAATTGTTGTTTTTAGCAATATTTTTAGAAATTTTGGCTCTTAAATAACATAAACACTTGCGCTGAAGCATCTTTTATGCTCATTTCTTGTTTTTCAGGATTTATTCTGGGTTTTATTTTTTTTATTTGATGAAAATGAACAACAATACACACCATGGAAACATTTTTGTTTTATTTGTGTCGAGTGAGATTTTCACCTAGAACCCAAAGGGGGGGATTATTTGATGAAAATGAACAACAATAAACACCATGGAAACATTTTTGTTTCATTTGTGTCGAGTGAGATTTTCACCTAGAACCCATAGGGGGGGTATTGGCACTTTTCATGGAAAAATGAGAAATATTAAATTTTCTAAAAAAGAAATAAATGGCTTCTATACACCTAAAACATTCACTCAGATACTGAAAATGGTCGATATTCGCAATATTTTTAGAAATTTCGGCTCTTTTAGTAACATTAACACTTGTGCTGAAGCATCTTTTATGGTAATTTCTTGTCTTTCAGGATTTATTCTGGGTTTTATTTTTTTTATTTGATGAAAATGAACAACAATACACACCATGGAAACATTTTTGATTGATTTGTGTCGAGTGAGATTTTCACCTAGAACCCAAAGGGGGGCACTTTTCATGGAAAATGTGAAAAATTAAATTTTCTAAAAATGAAATAAATGGCTTCTATACACCTCAAACATTCATTCTTATACTGAAAATTGTTGTTTTTCGCAATATTTTTAGAAAATTGGTCTCTTTAATAACATTAACACTTGCGCTGAAGCATCTTTTATGCTCATTTCTTGTCTTTCAGGATTTATTCCTGGTTTTATTTGGTTTATTTGATGAAAATGAACAACAATAAACACCATGGAAATATTTCTGTTTGATTTCTGTCGAGTGAGATTTTCACCTAAAACCCAAAGGGGGGATTGGCACTTTTCATGGAAAAATGTGAAAAATTAAATTTTCTAAAAATGAAATAAATGGCTTCTATACACCTCAAACATTCACTCTAAAACTTAACATTGTTGTTTTTCACAATATTTTTAGAAATTTGGGCTCTTTTAGTAACATTAACACTTGCGCTGAAGCATCTTTTCTGCTCACTTCTTGTCTTTCAGGATTTATTCTGGGTTTTATTTTGTTTAATCGATGAAAATGAACAACAATACACAACATGGAAACATTTTTGTTTCATTTGTGTCGAGTGAGATTTTCACCTAGAACCCATAGGGGGGGTATTGGCACTTTTCATGGAAAAATGTGAAAAAGTAAATTTTCTAAAAATGAAATAAATGGCTTCTATACACCTCAAACATTCACTCTAATACTGAAAATGGTTGATATTCGCAATATTTTTAGAAATTTCGGCTCTTTTAGTAACATTAACACTTGTGCTGAAGCATCTTTTATGGTAATTTCTTGTCTTTCAGGATTTATTCTGGGTTTTATTTTGTTTATTTGATGAAAATGAACAACAATACACACCATGGAAACATTTTTGATTGATTTGTGTCGTGTGAGATTTTCACCTAGAACCCAAAGGGGGGCACTTTTCATGGAAAATGTGAAAAATTAAATTTTCTAAAAATGAAATAAATGGCTTCTATACACCTCAAACATTCACTCTTATACTGAAAATTGTTGTTTTTCGCAATATTTTTAGAAATTTGGTCTCTTTAATAACATTAACACTTGCGCTGAAGCATCTTTTATGCTCATTTCTTGTCTTTCAGGATTTATTCCTGGTTTTATTTGGTTTATTTGATGAAAATGAACAACAATAAACACCATGGAAATATTTCTGTTTGATTTCTGTCGAGTGAGATTTTCACCTAAAACCCAAATGGGGGGTTGGCACTTTTCATGGAAAAATGTGAAAAATTAAATTTTCTAAAAATGAAATAAATGGCTTCTATACACTTCAAACATTCACTCTAAAACTGAAAATTGTTGTTTTTCACAATATTTTTAGAAATTTGGGTTCTTTGTAACATTAACACATCCGCTGAAGCATCATTTATGCTCATTTCTTGTCTTTTAGGATTTATTCTGGGTTTTATTTTCTTTATTTAATGAAAATGAACAACAATAAACACCATGGAAACATTTTTGTTTGATTTGTGTCGAGTGAAATTTTCACCTTGAACCAAAAGGGGGGGTATTGGCACTTTTCATGGTAAAATGTGAAAAATTAAATTTTCTAAAAATGAAATAAATGCCTTCTATACACCTCCAACATTCACTCTTATACTGAAAATTGTTGTTTTTCGCAATATTTTTAGAAATTTTGGCTCTTAAATAACATAAACACTTGCGCTGAAGCATCTTTTATGCTCATTTCTTGTTTTTCAGGATTTATTCTGGGTTTTATTTTTTTTATTTGATGAAAATGAACAACAATACACACCATGGAAACATTTTTGTTTTATTTGTGTCGAGTGAGATTTTCACCTAGAACCCAAAGGGGGGGATTATTTGATGAAAATGAACAACAATAAACACCATGGAAACATTTTTGTTTGTATTGTGTCGAGTGATATTTTCACCTAGAACCCAAAGCGGGGGTATTGGCCCTATTCATGGAAAAATGTGAAAAATTAAATTTTCTAAAAATGAAATAAATGGCTTCTATACACCTCAAACATTCACTCTTATACTGAAAATTGTTGTTTTTCGCAATATTTTTAGAAATATGGGCTCTTTTAGCAACATTAACACTTGCGCTGAAGCATCTTTTGTGCTCTTTTCATGTCTTTCAGGATTTATTCTGGGTTTTATTTTCTTTATTTGATGAAAAGAACAACAATACAAACCATGGAAACATTTTTGTTTGATTTGTGTCGAGTGAAATTTTCACCTAGAACCCAAAGGGGGGGTATTGGCATTTTTCATGGAAAAATGTGAAAAATTAAATTTTCTAAAAATGAAATAAATGCCTTCTATACACCTCAAGTATTCACTCTAATACTGAAAATTGTTGTTTTTCGCAATATTTTTAGAAATTTTGGCACTTTTTGTAACATAAACACTTGCGCTGAAGCATCTTTTATGCTCATTTCTTGTCTTTCAGGATTTATTCTGGGTTTTATTTTTTTTTTAATGAAAATGAATAACAATACACACAATGGAAACATTTTTGTTTGATTTGTGTCGAGTGAGATATTCACCTAGATCCCAAAGGGGGGATTGGCACTTTTCATGGAAAAATGAGAAATATTAAATTTTCTAAAAAAGAAATAAATGGCTTCTATACACCTAAAACATTCACTCTAATACTGAAAATGGTCGATATTCGCAATATTTTTAGAAATTTCGGCTCTTTTAGTAACATTAACACTTGTGCTGAAGCATCTTTTATGGTAATTTCTTGTCTTTCAGGATTTATTCTGGGTTTTATTTTTTTTATTTGATGAAAATGAACAACAATACACACCATGGAAACATTTTTGATTGATTTGTGTCGAGTGAGATTTTCACCTAGAACCCAAAGGGGGGCACTTTTCATGGAAAATGTGAAAAATTAAATTTTCTAAAAATGAAATAAATGGCTTCTATACACCTCAAACATTCATTCTTATACTGAAAATTGTTGTTTTTCGCAATATTTTTAGAAAATTGGTCTCTTTAATAACATTAACACTTGCGCTGAAGCATCTTTTATGCTCATTTCTTGTCTTTCAGGATTTATTCCTGGTTTTATTTGGTTTATTTGATGAAAATGAACAACAATAAACACCATGGAAATATTTCTGTTTGATTTCTGTCGAGTGAGATTTTCACCTAAAACCCAAAGGGGGGATTGGCACTTTTCATGGAAAAATGTGAAAAATTAAATTTTCTAAAAATGAAATAAATGGCTTCTATACACCTCAAACATTCACTCTAAAACTTAACATTGTTGTTTTTCACAATATTTTTAGAAATTTGGGCTCTTTTAGTAACATTAACACTTGCGCTGAAGCATCTTTTCTGCTCACTTCTTGTCTTTCAGGATTTATTCTGGGTTTTATTTTGTTTAATCGATGAAAATGAACAACAATACACAACATGGAAACATTTTTGTTTCATTTGTGTCGAGTGAGATTTTCACCTAGAACCCATAGGGGGGGTATTGGCACTTTTCATGGAAAAATGTGAAAAAGTAAATTTTCTAAAAATGAAATAAATGGCTTCTATACACCTCAAACATTCACTCTAATACTGAAAATGGTTGATATTCGCAATATTTTTAGAAATTTCGGCTCTTTTAGTAACATTAACACTTGTGCTGAAGCATCTTTTATGGTAATTTCTTGTCTTTCAGGATTTATTCTGGGTTTTATTTTGTTTATTTGATGAAAATGAACAACAATACACACCATGGAAACATTTTTGATTGATTTGTGTCGTGTGAGATTTTCACCTAGAACCTAAAGGGGGGCACTTTTCATGGAAAATGTGAAAAATTAAATTTTCTAAAAATGAAATAAATGGCTTCTATACACCTCAAACATTCACTCTTATACTGAAAATTGTTGTTTTTCGCAATATTTTTAGAAATTTGGTCTCTTTAATAACATTAACACTTGCGCTGAAGCATCTTTTATGCTCATTTCTTGTCTTTCAGGATTTATTCCTGGTTTTATTTGGTTTATTTGATGAAAATGAACAACAATAAACACCATGGAAATATTTCTGTTTGATTTCTGTCGAGTGAGATTTTCACCTAAAACCCAAAAGGGGGGGTATTGGCACTTTTCATGGAAAAATGTGAAAAATTAAATTTTCTAAAAATGAAATAAATGCCTTCTATACACCTCAAACATTCACTCTAAAACTGAAAATTGTTGTTTTTCGCAATATTTTAAGAAATTTTTGGCTCTTTTAGTAACATTAACACTTGCGCTGAAGCATCTTTTCTGCTCATTTCTTGTCTTTTAGGATTTATTCTGGGTTTTATTTTCTTTATTTAATGAAAATGAACAACAATAAACACCATGGAAACATTTTTGTTTGATTTGTGTCGAGTGAAATTTTCACCTTGAACCAAAAGGGGGGGTATTGGCACTTTTCATGGTAAAATGTGAAAAATTAAATTTTCTTAAAATGAAATAAATGCCTTCTATACACCTCCAACATTCACTCTTATACTGAAAATTGTTGTTTTTAGCAATATTTTTAGAAATTTTGGCTCTTAAATAACATAAACACTTGCGCTGAAGCATCTTTTATGCTCATTTCTTGTTTTTCAGGATTTATTCTGGGTTTTATTTTTTTTATTTGATGAAAATGAACAACAATACACACCATGGAAACATTTTTGTTTTATTTGTGTCGAGTGAGATTTTCACCTAGAACCCAAAGGGGGGGATTATTTGATGAAAATGAACAACAATAAACACCATGGAAACATTTTTGTTTCATTTGTGTCGAGTGAGATTTTCACCTAGAACCCATAGGGGGGGTATTGGCACTTTTCATGGAAAAATGAGAAATATTAAATTTTCTAAAAAAGAAATAAATGGCTTCTATACACCTAAAACATTCACTCTAATACTGAAAATGGTCGATATTCGCAATATTTTTAGAAATTTCGGCTCTTTTAGTAACATTAACACTTGTGCTGAAGCATCTTTTATGGTAATTTCTTGTCTTTCAGGATTTATTCTGGGTTTTATTTTTTTTATTTGATGAAAATGAACAACAATACACACCATGGAAACATTTTTGATTGATTTGTGTCGAGTGAGATTTTCACCTAGAACCCAAAGGGGGGCACTTTTCATGGAAAATGTGAAAAATTAAATTTTCTAAAAATGAAATAAATGGCTTCTATACACCTCAAACATTCATTCTTATACTGAAAATTGTTGTTTTTCGCAATATTTTTAGAAAATTGGTCTCTTTAATAACATTAACACTTGCGCTGAAGCATCTTTTATGCTCATTTCTTGTCTTTCAGGATTTATTCCTGGTTTTATTTGGTTTATTTGATGAAAATGAACAACAATAAACACCATGGAAATATTTCTGTTTGATTTCTGTCGAGTGAGATTTTCACCTAAAACCCAAAGGGGGGATTGGCACTTTTCATGGAAAAATGTGAAAAATTAAATTTTCTAAAAATGAAATAAATGGCTTCTATACACCTCAAACATTCACTCTAAAACTTAACATTGTTGTTTTTCACAATATTTTTAGAAATTTGGGCTCTTTTAGTAACATTAACACTTGCGCTGAAGCATCTTTTCTGCTCACTTCTTGTCTTTCAGGATTTATTCTGGGTTTTATTTTGTTTAATCGATGAAAATGAACAACAATACACAACATGGAAACATTTTTGTTTCATTTGTGTCGAGTGAGATTTTCACCTAGAACCCATAGGGGGGGTATTGGCACTTTTCATGGAAAAATGTGAAAAAGTAAATTTTCTAAAAATGAAATAAATGGCTTCTATACACCTCAAACATTCACTCTAATACTGAAAATGGTTGATATTCGCAATATTTTTAGAAATTTCGGCTCTTTTAGTAACATTAACACTTGTGCTGAAGCATCTTTTATGGTAATTTCTTGTCTTTCAGGATTTATTCTGGGTTTTATTTTGTTTATTTGATGAAAATGAACAACAATACACACCATGGAAACATTTTTGATTGATTTGTGTCGTGTGAGATTTTCACCTAGAACCCAAAGGGGGGCACTTTTCATGGAAAATGTGAAAAATTAAATTTTCTAAAAATGAAATAAATGGCTTCTATACACCTCAAACATTCACTCTTATACTGAAAATTGTTGTTTTTCGCAATATTTTTAGAAATTTGGTCTCTTTAATAACATTAACACTTGCGCTGAAGCATCTTTTATGCTCATTTCTTGTCTTTCAGGATTTATTCCTGGTTTTATTTGGTTTATTTGATGAAAATGAACAACAATAAACACCATGGAAATATTTCTGTTTGATTTCTGTCGAGTGAGATTTTCACCTAAAACCCAAATGGGGGGTTGGCACTTTTCATGGAAAAATGTGAAAAATTAAATTTTCTAAAAATGAAATAAATGGCTTCTATACACTTCAAACATTCACTCTAAAACTGAAAATTGTTGTTTTTCACAATATTTTTAGAAATTTGGGTTCTTTGTAACATTAACACATCCGCTGAAGCATCATTTATGCTCATTTCTTGTCTTTTAGGATTTATTCTGGGTTTTATTTTCTTTATTTAATGAAAATGAACAACAATAAACACCATGGAAACATTTTTGTTTGATTTGTGTCGAGTGAAATTTTCACCTTGAACCAAAAGGGGGGGTATTGGCACTTTTCATGGTAAAATGTGAAAAATTAAATTTTCTAAAAATGAAATAAATGCCTTCTATACACCTCCAACATTCACTCTTATACTGAAAATTGTTGTTTTTCGCAATATTTTTAGAAATTTTGGCTCTTAAATAACATAAACACTTGCGCTGAAGCATCTTTTATGCTCATTTCTTGTTTTTCAGGATTTATTCTGGGTTTTATTTTTTTTATTTGATGAAAATGAACAACAATACACACCATGGAAACATTTTTGTTTTATTTGTGTCGAGTGAGATTTTCACCTAGAACCCAAAGGGGGGGATTATTTGATGAAAATGAACAACAATAAACACCATGGAAACATTTTTGTTTGTATTGTGTCGAGTGATATTTTCACCTAGAACCCAAAGCGGGGGTATTGGCCCTATTCATGGAAAAATGTGAAAAATTAAATTTTCTAAAAATGAAATAAATGGCTTCTATACACCTCAAACATTCACTCTTATACTGAAAATTGTTGTTTTTTCGCAATATTTTTAGAAATATGGGCTCTTTTAGCAACATTAACACTTGCGCTGAAGCATCTTTTGTGCTCTTTTCATGTCTTTCAGGATTTATTCTGGGTTTTATTTTCTTTATTTGATGAAAAGAACAACAATACAAACCATGGAAACATTTTTGTTTGATTTGTGTCGAGTGAAATTTTCACCTAGAACCCAAAGGGGGGGTATTGGCATTTTTCATGGAAAAATGTGAAAAATTAAATTTTCTAAAAATGAAATAAATGCCTTCTATACACCTCAAGTATTCACTCTAATACTGAAAATTGTTGTTTTTCGCAATATTTTTAGAAATTTTGGCACTTTTTGTAACATAAACACTTGCGCTGAAGCATCTTTTATGCTCATTTCTTGTCTTTCAGGATTTATTCTGGGTTTTATTTTTTTTTTAATGAAAATGAATAACAATACACACAATGGAAACATTTTTGTTTGATTTGTGTCGAGTGAGATATTCACCTAGATCCCAAAGGGGGGATTGGCACTTTTCATGGAAAAATGTGAAAAATTAACTTTTCTAAAAATGAAATAAATGGCTTCTATACACCTAAAACATTCACTCTAATACTGAAAATTGTTGTTTTTCGCAATATTTTTCGAAATTTTGGCTCTTTTAGTAACATTAACACTTGCGCTGAAGCATCTTTTCTGCTCATTTCTTGTCTTTCAGGAATTATTCAGGGTTTTATTTTGTTTAATCGATGAAAATGAAAAACAATACACAACATGGAAAAACTTTTGTTTGATTTGTGTGGAGTGAGATTTTCACCAAGAACCCAAACGGGGGCACTTTTCATGGAAAAATGTGAAAAATTTAATTTTCTAAAAATGAAATAAATGGCTTCTATACACCTCAAACATTCACTCTAAAACTGAAAATTGTTGTTTTTCACAATATTTTTAGAAATTTGGGCTCTTATAGTAACATTAACACTTCCGCTGGAGCATCTTTTATGCTCATTTTTTTGTCTTTCAGAATTTTTCTGGGTTTTTATTTTGTCTATTTGATAAAAATGAAAAACAATACACACCATGGAAACATTTTTGTTTGATTTGTGTGGAGTGAGATTTTCACCTAGAACCCAAAGGGGGGGTATTGGCACTTTTCATGGATAAATGTGAAAAATTAAATTTTCTAAAAATGAAATAAATGGCTTCTACACACCTCAAACATTCACTCTAATACTGAAAATTGTTTTTTTCGCAATATTTTTAGAAATATGGTCCCTTTAAGTAACATTAACACTTGCGCTGAAGCATCTTTTATGCTCATTTCTTGTCTCTCAGGTTTTATTCTTGGTTTTATTTGGTTTATTTGATGAAAATGAACAACAATAAACACCATGAAAACATTTTTGTTTGATTTGTGTCGAGTGAGATTTTCACCTAGAACCCAAAAGGGGGTATTGGCACTTTTCATGGGAAAATGTGAAAAATTAAATTTTCTAAAAATGAAATAAATGGCTTCTATACACCTCAAACATTCACTCTAAAACTGAAAATTGTTGTTTTTCGCAATATTTTTAGAAATTTGGGCTCTTTTAGCAACAGTAACACTTGCGCTGAAGCATCTTTTCTGCTCATTTCTTGTCTTTCAGGATTTATTCTGGGTTTTATTTTGTTTAATCTATGAAAATGAAATACAATACACAACATGGAAACATTTTTGTTTCATTTGTGTCGAGTGAAATTTTCACCAAGAACCCAAAGGGGGGCACTTTTCATGGAAAAATGTGAAAAATTAAATTTTCTAAAAATGAAATAAATGGCTTCTATACACCTCAAACATTCACTCTCATACTGAAAATGGTTGATTTTCGCAATATTTTTAGAAATTTGGGCTCTTTTAGTAACATTAACACTTGTGCTGAAGCATCTTTTATGGTAATTTTTGTCTTTCAGGATTTATTCTGGGTTTTATTTTGTTTATTTGATGAAAATGAACAACAATACACACCATGGAAACATTTTTGATTGATTTGTGTCGAGTGAGATTTTCACCTAGAACCCAAAGGGGGGATTGGCACTTTTCATGGAAAAATGTGAAAAATTAAATTTTCTAAAAATGAAATAAATGGCTTCTATACACCTCAAACATTCACTCTAAAACTGAAAATTGTTGTTTTTCGAATATTTTTAGAAATTTGGGCTCTTTTAGTAACATTAACACTTGCGCTGAAGCATCTTTTCTGCTCATTTCTTGTCTTTCAGGATTTATTCTGGGTTTTATTTGTTAAATCGATGAAAATGAACAACAATACACAACATGGAAACATTTTTGTTTCATTTGTGTCGAGTGAAATTTTCACCAAGATCCCAAAGGGGGGCACTTTTCATGGAAAAATGTGAAAAATTTAATTTTCTAAAAATGAAATAAATGGCTTCTATACACCTCAAACATTCACTCTAAAACTGAAAATTGTCGTTTTTCACAATATTTTTAGAAATTTGGGCTCTTATAGTAACATTAACACTTCCGCTGGAGCATCTTTTATGCTCATTTTCTTGTCTTTCAGGATTTATTCTGGGTTTTATTTTGTTTAATCGATGAAAATGAACAACAATACACAACATGGAAACATTTTTGTTTCATTTGTGTCGAGTGAGATTTTCACCTAGAACCCATAGGGGGGGTATTGGCACTTTTCATGGAAAAATGTGAAAAATTAAATTTTCTAAAAATGAAATAAATGGCTTCTATACACCTAAAACATTCACTCTAATACTGAAAATGGTCGATATTCGCAATATTTTTAGAAATTTCGGCTCTTTTAGTAACATTAACACTTGTGCTGAAGCATCTTTTATGGTAATTTCTTGTCTTTCAGGATTTATTCTGGGTTTTATTTTTTTTATTTGATGAAAATGAACAACAATACACACCATGGAAACATTTTTGATTGATTTGTGTCGAGTGAGATTTTCACCTAGAACCCAAAGGGGGGCACTTTTCATGGAAAATGTGAAAAATTAAATTTTCTAAAAATGAAATAAATGGCTTCTATACACCTCAAACATTCACTCTTATACTGAAAATTGTTGTTTTTCGCAATATTTTTAGAAAATTGGTCTCTTTAATAACATTAACACTTGCGCTGAAGCATCTTTTATGCTCATTTCTTGTCTTTCAGGATTTATTCCTGGTTTTATTTGGTTTATTTGATGAAAATGAACAACAATAAACACCATGGAAATATTTCTGTTTGATTTCTGTCGAGTGAGATTTTCACCTAAAACCCAAAGGGGGGATTGGCACTTTTCATGGAAAAATGTGAAAAATTAAATTTTCTAAAAATGAAATAAATGGCTTCTATACACTTCAAACATTCACTCTAAAACTGAAAATTGTTGTTTTTCACAATATTTTTAGAAATTTGGGTTCTTTGTAACATTAACACATCCGCTGAAGCATCATTTATGCTCATTTCTTGTCTTTTAGGATTTATTCTGGGTTTTATTTTCTTTATTTAATGAAAATGAACAACAATAAACACCATGGAAACATTTTTGTTTGATTTGTGTCGAGTGAAATTTTCACCTTGAACCAAAAGGGGGGGTATTGGCACTTTTCATGGTAAAAATGTGAAAAATTAAATTTTCTAAAAATGAAATAAATGCCTTCTATACACCTCCAACATTCACTCTTATACTGAAAATTGTTGTTTTTCGCAATATTTTTAGAAATTTTGGCTCTTAAATAACATAAACACTTGCGCTGAAGCATCTTTTATGCTCATTTCTTGTTTTTCAGGATTTATTCTGGGTTTTATTTTTTTTATTTGATGAAAATGAACAACAATACACACCATGGAAACATTTTTGTTTTATTTGTGTCGAGTGAGATTTTCACCTAGAACCCAAAGGGGGGGATTATTTGATGAAAATGAACAACAATAAACACCATGGAAACATTTTTGTTTGTATTGTGTCGAGTGATATTTTCACCTAGAACCCAAAGCGGGGGTATTGGCCCTATTCATGGAAAAATGTGAAAAATTAAATTTTCTAAAAATGAAATAAATGGCTTCTATACACCTCAAACATTCACTCTTATACTGAAAATTGTTGTTTTTCGCAATATTTTTAGAAATATGGGCTCTTTTAGCAACATTAACACTTGCGCTGAAGCATCTTTTGTGCTCTTTTCATGTCTTTCAGGATTTATTCTGGGTTTTATTTTCTTTATTTGATGAAAAGAACAACAATACAAACCATGGAAACATTTTTGTTTGATTTGTGTCGAGTGAAATTTTCACCTAGAACCCAAAGGGGGGGTATTGGCATTTTTCATGGAAAAATGTGAAAAATTAAATTTTCTAAAAATGAAATAAATGCCTTCTATACACCTCAAGTATTCACTCTAATACTGAAAATTGTTGTTTTTCGCAATATTTTTAGAAATTTTGGCACTTTTTGTAACATAAACACTTGCGCTGAAGCATCTTTTATGCTCATTTCTTGTCTTTCAGGATTTATTCTGGGTTTTATTTTTTTTTTAATGAAAATGAATAACAATACACACAATGGAAACATTTTTGTTTGATTTGTGTCGAGTGAGATATTCACCTAGATCCCAAAGGGGGGATTGGCACTTTTCATGGAAAAATGAGAAATATTAAATTTTCTAAAAAAGAAATAAATGGCTTCTATACACCTAAAACATTCACTCTAATACTGAAAATGGTCGATATTCGCAATATTTTTAGAAATTTCGGCTCTTTTAGTAACATTAACACTTGTGCTGAAGCATCTTTTATGGTAATTTCTTGTCTTTCAGGATTTATTCTGGGTTTTATTTTTTTTATTTGATGAAAATGAACAACAATACACACCATGGAAACATTTTTGATTGATTTGTGTCGAGTGAGATTTTCACCTAGAACCCAAAGGGGGGCACTTTTCATGGAAAATGTGAAAAATTAAATTTTCTAAAAATGAAATAAATGGCTTCTATACACCTCAAACATTCATTCTTATACTGAAAATTGTTGTTTTTCGCAATATTTTTAGAAAATTGGTCTCTTTAATAACATTAACACTTGCGCTGAAGCATCTTTTATGCTCATTTCTTGTCTTTCAGGATTTATTCCTGGTTTTATTTGGTTTATTTGATGAAAATGAACAACAATAAACACCATGGAAATATTTCTGTTTGATTTCTGTCGAGTGAGATTTTCACCTAAAACCCAAAGGGGGGATTGGCACTTTTCATGGAAAAATGTGAAAAATTAAATTTTCTAAAAATGAAATAAATGGCTTCTATACACCTCAAACATTCACTCTAAAACTTAACATTGTTGTTTTTCACAATATTTTTAGAAATTTGGGCTCTTTTAGTAACATTAACACTGCGCTGAAGCATCTTTTCTGCTCACTTCTTGTCTTTCAGGATTTATTCTGGGTTTTATTTTGTTTAATCGATGAAAATGAACAACAATACACAACATGGAAACATTTTTGTTTCATTTGTGTCGAGTGAGATTTTCACCTAGAACCCATAGGGGGGGTATTGGCACTTTTCATGGAAAAATGTGAAAAAGTAAATTTTCTAAAAATGAAATAAATGGCTTCTATACACCTCAAACATTCACTCTAATACTGAAAATGGTTGATATTCGCAATATTTTTAGAAATTTCGGCTCTTTTAGTAACATTAACACTTGTGCTGAAGCATCTTTTATGGTAATTTCTTGTCTTTCAGGATTTATTCTGGGTTTTATTTTGTTTATTTGATGAAAATGAACAACAATACACACCATGGAAACATTTTTGATTGATTTGTGTCGTGTGAGATTTTCACCTAGAACCTAAAGGGGGGCACTTTTCATGGAAAATGTGAAAAATTAAATTTTCTAAAAATGAAATAAATGGCTTCTATACACCTCAAACATTCACTCTTATACTGAAAATTGTTGTTTTTCGCAATATTTTTAGAAATTTGGTCTCTTTAATAACATTAACACTTGCGCTGAAGCATCTTTTATGCTCATTTCTTGTCTTTCAGGATTTATTCCTGGTTTTATTTGGTTTATTTGATGAAAATGAACAACAATAAACACCATGGAAATATTTCTGTTTGATTTCTGTCGAGTGAGATTTTCACCTAAAACCCAAAAGGGGGGGTATTGGCACTTTTCATGGAAAAATGTGAAAAATTAAATTTTCTAAAAATGAAATAAATGCCTTCTATACACCTCAAACATTCACTCTAAAACTGAAAATTGTTGTTTTTTCGCAATATTTTAAGAAATTTTTGGCTCTTTTAGTAACATTAACACTTGCGCTGAAGCATCTTTTCTGCTCATTTCTTGTCTTTTAGGATTTATTCTGGGTTTTATTTTCTTTATTTAATGAAAATGAACAACAATAAACACCATGGAAACATTTTTGTTTGATTTGTGTCGAGTGAAATTTTCACCTTGAACCAAAAGGGGGGGTATTGGCACTTTTCATGGTAAAATGTGAAAAATTAAATTTTCTTAAAATGAAATAAATGCCTTCTATACACCTCCAACATTCACTCTTATACTGAAAATTGTTGTTTTTAGCAATATTTTTAGAAATTTTGGCTCTTAAATAACATAAACACTTGCGCTGAAGCATCTTTTATGCTCATTTCTTGTTTTTCAGGATTTATTCTGGGTTTTATTTTTTTTATTTGATGAAAATGAACAACAATACACACCATGGAAACATTTTTGTTTTATTTGTGTCGAGTGAGATTTTCACCTAGAACCCAAAGGGGGGGATTATTTGATGAAAATGAACAACAATAAACACCATGGAAACATTTTTGTTTCATTTGTGTCGAGTGAGATTTTCACCTAGAACCCATAGGGGGGGTATTGGCACTTTTCATGGAAAAATGAGAAATATTAAATTTTCTAAAAAAGAAATAAATGGCTTCTATACACCTAAAACATTCACTCTAATACTGAAAATGGTCGATATTCGCAATATTTTTAGAAATTTCGGCTCTTTTAGTAACATTAACACTTGTGCTGAAGCATCTTTTATGGTAATTTCTTGTCTTTCAGGATTTATTCTGGGTTTTATTTTTTTTATTTGATGAAAATGAACAACAATACACACCATGGAAACATTTTTGATTGATTTGTGTCGAGTGAGATTTTCACCTAGAACCCAAAGGGGGGCACTTTTCATGGAAAATGTGAAAAATTAAATTTTCTAAAAATGAAATAAATGGCTTCTATACACCTCAAACATTCATTCTTATACTGAAAATTGTTGTTTTTCGCAATATTTTTAGAAAATTGGTCTCTTTAATAACATTAACACTTGCGCTGAAGCATCTTTTATGCTCATTTCTTGTCTTTCAGGATTTATTCCTGGTTTTATTTGGTTTATTTGATGAAAATGAACAACAATAAACACCATGGAAATATTTCTGTTTGATTTCTGTCGAGTGAGATTTTCACCTAAAACCCAAAGGGGGGATTGGCACTTTTCATGGAAAAATGTGAAAAATTAAATTTTCTAAAAATGAAATAAATGGCTTCTATACACCTCAAACATTCACTCTAAAACTTAACATTGTTGTTTTTCACAATATTTTTAGAAATTTGGGCTCTTTTAGTAACATTAACACTTGCGCTGAAGCATCTTTTCTGCTCACTTCTTGTCTTTCAGGATTTATTCTGGGTTTTATTTTGTTTAATCGATGAAAATGAACAACAATACACAACATGGAAACATTTTTGTTTCATTTGTGTCGAGTGAGATTTTCACCTAGAACCCATAGGGGGGGTATTGGCACTTTTCATGGAAAAATGTG
The DNA here is from genome assembly GCF_022747635.1 of Hetaerina americana. Classification (NCBI taxonomy): domain Eukaryota; kingdom Metazoa; phylum Arthropoda; class Insecta; order Odonata; family Calopterygidae; genus Hetaerina; species Hetaerina americana. The sequence goes on along the minus strand of NW_027287180.1, from coordinate 2,261 downwards.
AAAAAGTAAATTTTCTAAAAATGAAATAAATGGCTTCTATACACCTCAAACATTCACTCTAATACTGAAAATGGTTGATATTCGCAATATTTTTAGAAATTTCGGCTCTTTTAGTAACATTAACACTTGTGCTGAAGCATCTTTTATGGTAATTTCTTGTCTTTCAGGATTTATTCTGGGTTTTATTTTGTTTATTTGATGAAAATGAACAACAATACACACCATGGAAACATTTTTGATTGATTTGTGTCGTGTGAGATTTTCACCTAGAACCCAAAGGGGGGCACTTTTCATGGAAAATGTGAAAAATTAAATTTTCTAAAAATGAAATAAATGGCTTCTATACACCTCAAACATTCACTCTTATACTGAAAATTGTTGTTTTTCGCAATATTTTTAGAAATTTGGTCTCTTTAATAACATTAACACTTGCGCTGAAGCATCTTTTATGCTCATTTCTTGTCTTTCAGGATTTATTCCTGGTTTTATTTGGTTTATTTGATGAAAATGAACAACAATAAACACCATGGAAATATTTCTGTTTGATTTCTGTCGAGTGAGATTTTCACCTAAAACCCAAATGGGGGGTTGGCACTTTTCATGGAAAAATGTGAAAAATTAAATTTTCTAAAAATGAAATAAATGGCTTCTATACACTTCAAACATTCACTCTAAAACTGAAAATTGTTGTTTTTCACAATATTTTTAGAAATTTGGGTTCTTTGTAACATTAACACATCCGCTGAAGCATCATTTATGCTCATTTCTTGTCTTTTAGGATTTATTCTGGGTTTTATTTTCTTTATTTAATGAAAATGAACAACAATAAACACCATGGAAACATTTTTGTTTGATTTGTGTCGAGTGAAATTTTCACCTTGAACCAAAAGGGGGGGTATTGGCACTTTTCATGGTAAAATGTGAAAAATTAAATTTTCTAAAAATGAAATAAATGCCTTCTATACACCTCCAACATTCACTCTTATACTGAAAATTGTTGTTTTTCGCAATATTTTTAGAAATTTTGGCTCTTAAATAACATAAACACTTGCGCTGAAGCATCTTTTATGCTCATTTCTTGTTTTTCAGGATTTATTCTGGGTTTTATTTTTTTTATTTGATGAAAATGAACAACAATACACACCATGGAAACATTTTTGTTTTATTTGTGTCGAGTGAGATTTTCACCTAGAACCCAAAGGGGGGGATTATTTGATGAAAATGAACAACAATAAACACCATGGAAACATTTTTGTTTGTATTGTGTCGAGTGATATTTTCACCTAGAACCCAAAGCGGGGGTATTGGCCCTATTCATGGAAAAATGTGAAAAATTAAATTTTCTAAAAATGAAATAAATGGCTTCTATACACCTCAAACATTCACTCTTATACTGAAAATTGTTGTTTTTTCGCAATATTTTTAGAAATATGGGCTCTTTTAGCAACATTAACACTTGCGCTGAAGCATCTTTTGTGCTCTTTTCATGTCTTTCAGGATTTATTCTGGGTTTTATTTTCTTTATTTGATGAAAAGAACAACAATACAAACCATGGAAACATTTTTGTTTGATTTGTGTCGAGTGAAATTTTCACCTAGAACCCAAAGGGGGGGTATTGGCATTTTTCATGGAAAAATGTGAAAAATTAAATTTTCTAAAAATGAAATAAATGCCTTCTATACACCTCAAGTATTCACTCTAATACTGAAAATTGTTGTTTTTTCGCAATATTTTTAGAAATTTTGGCACTTTTTGTAACATAAACACTTGCGCTGAAGCATCTTTTATGCTCATTTCTTGTCTTTCAGGATTTATTCTGGGTTTTATTTTTTTTTTAATGAAAATGAATAACAATACACACAATGGAAACATTTTTGTTTGATTTGTGTCGAGTGAGATATTCACCTAGATCCCAAAGGGGGGATTGGCACTTTTCATGGAAAAATGTGAAAAATTAACTTTTCTAAAAATGAAATAAATGGCTTCTATACACCTAAAACATTCACTCTAATACTGAAAATTGTTGTTTTTCGCAATATTTTTCGAAATTTTGGCTCTTTTAGTAACATTAACACTTGCGCTGAAGCATCTTTTCTGCTCATTTCTTGTCTTTCAGGAATTATTCAGGGTTTTATTTTGTTTAATCGATGAAAATGAAAAACAATACACAACATGGAAAAACTTTTGTTTGATTTGTGTGGAGTGAGATTTTCACCAAGAACCCAAACGGGGGCACTTTTCATGGAAAAATGTGAAAAAT
>NW_027287179.1:0-104775 GCF_022747635.1 Hetaerina americana | reverse complement strand
TTTGTTTGATATGTGTCAAGTTAGATTTTTCACCTAGAACCCAAAGGGGGGGTATTGGCACTTTTCATGGAAAAATGTGAAAAATTAAATTTTCTAAAAATGAAATAAATGCCTTCTAAACACCTCAAACATTCACTCTAAAACAGAAGATTGTTGTTTTTCGCAATATTTTTAGAAATTTGGGCTATTTTAGTAACATTAACACCTGGGCTGAAGCATCTTTTATGATCTTTTATTGTCTTTCAGGATACATCTGGGTTTTATTTTGTTTATTTGATGAAAATGAACAACAATACACACCTTGGATACATTTTTGTTTGATTTGTGTCGAGTGAGATTTTCACCTAGAACCCAAAGGGGGGGGTATTGGCACTTTTCATGGAAAAATGTGAAAAATTAATTTTCTAAAAATGAAATAAAAGCCTTCTAAACACCTCAAACATTCACTCTAAAACAGAAGATTGTTGTTTTTTCGCAATATTTTCAGAAATTTGGGCTCTTTTAGTAACATTAACACTTGCGCTGAAGCATCTTTTATGCTCATTTCTTGTCTTTCAGGATGAATTCTGTGTTTATTTTGTTTATTTGATGAAAATGAACAACAATACACACCATGGAAACATTTTTGTTTGATATGTGTCAAGTTAGATTTTCACCTAGAACCCAAAGGGGGGTATTGGCACTTTTCATGGAAAAATGTGAAAAATTAAATTTTCTAAAAATGAAATAAATGCCTTCTAAACACCTCAAACATTCACTCTAAAACAGAAGATTGTTGTTTTTCGCAATATTTTTAGAAATTTGGGCTATTTTAGCAACATTAACACCTGGGCTGAGCATCTTTTATGATCTTTTATTGTCTTTCAGGATTCATTCTGGGTTTTATTTTGTTTATTTGATGAAAATGAACAACAATACACACCTTGGATACATTTTGGTTTGATTTGTGTCGAGTGAGATTTTCACCTAGAACCCAAAGGGGGGGGTATTGGCACTTTTCATGGAAAAATGTGAAAATTAAATTTTCTAAAAATGAAAGAAATGCCTTCTAAACACCTCAAACATTCACTCTAAAACAGAAGATTGTTGTTTTTCGCAATATTTTTAGAAATTTGGGCTCTTTTAGTAACATTAACACTTTCGCTGAAGCAACTTCTATGCTCATTTCTTGTCTTTCAAGATTAATTCTGGGTTTTATTTTGTTTATTTGATGAAAATGAACAACAATACACACCATTAAAACATTTTTGTTTGATTTGTGTAGAGTGAGATTTTCACTTAGAACCCAAAGGGGGGGGTATTGGCACTTTTCATGGAAAAATGTGAAAAATTAAATTTTCTAAAATGAAAATAAATGCCTTCTAAACACCTCAAATATTCACTCTAAAACAGAAGATTGTTGTTTTTCGCAATATTTTTAGTAATTTCGGCTCTTTTAGTAACATGAACACTTGCGCTGAAGCATCTTTAATGCTCATTTCTTGTCTATTAGGATTAATTCTGGGTTTTATTTTGTTTATTTGATGAAAATGAACAACAATACACACCATGGAAACATTTTTGTTTGATTTGTGTCGAGTGAGATTTTCACCTAGAACCCAAAGGGGGGGGTATTGGCACTTTTCATGGAAAAATGTGAAAAATTAAATTTTCTAAAAATGATTTGAAATGCCTTCTAAACACCTCAAACATTCACTCTAAAAAAGAAGATTGTTGTTTTTCGCAAAATTTTTTGAAATTTGGGCTCTTATAGTATCATTAACACCTGGGCTGAAGCATCTTTTATGATCTTTTATTGTCTTTCAGATTCATTCTGGGTTTTATTTTGTTTATTTGATGAAATGAACAACAATACACACCTTGGATACATTTTTGTTTGATTTGTGTCGAGGGAGATTTTCACCTAGAACCCAAAGGGGGGGGGTATTGGCACTTTTCATGGAAAAATGTGAAAAATTAAACTTTCTAAAAATGAAATAAATGCCTTCTAAACACCTCAAACATTCACTCTAAAACAGAAGATTGTTGTTTTTCGCAATATTTTTAGAAATTAGGCTCTTTTAGTAACATCAACACTTTCTCTGAAGCATCTTTTATGATCATTTATTGTATTTCAGGATACATTCTGGGTTTTATTTTGTTTATTTGATGAAAATGTACAACAATACACACCATGGAAACATTTTTGTTTGATTTGCGTCGACTGAGATTTTCACCTAGAACCCAAAGGGGGGGGTATTGGCACTTTTCATGGAAAAATGTGAAAAATTAAATTTTCTAAAAATGAAATAAATGCCTTCTAAACACCTCAAACATTCACTCTAAAACAGAAGATTGTTGTTTTTCGCAATAGTTTTAGAAATTTGGGCTATTTTAGTAACATTAACACCTGGGCAGAAACATCTTTTATGATCATTTATGTCTCTCAGGATACATTCTGGGTTTTATTTTGTTTATTTTGATGAAAATGAACAACAATACACACCTTGGATACATTTTTGTTTGATTTGTGTCGAGTGAGATTTTCACCTAGAACCCAAAGGGGGGGTATTGGCACTTTTCATGGAAAAATGTGAAAAATTAAATTTCTAAAAATGAAATAAATGCCTTCTAAACACCTCAAACATTCACTCTAAAACAGAAGATTGTTGTTGTCCGCAATATTTCAGAAATTTGGGCTCTTTTAGTAACATTAACACTTTCTCTGAAGCATCTTTTATGATCATTTATTGTATTTCAGGATACATTCTGGGTTTATTTTGTTTATTTGACGAAAATGAACAACAATACACACCTTGGATACATTTTTGTTTGATTTGTGTCGAGTGAGATTTTCACCTAGAACCCAAAGGGGGGGGGTATTGGCACTTTTCATGGAAATAGTGAAAAATTAAATTTTCTAAAAATGATTGAAATGCCTTCTAAACACCTCAAACATTCACTCTAAAACAGAAGATTGTTGTTTTTCGCAATATTTTTAGAAATTTGGGCTCTTATAGTAACATTAACACCTGGGCTGAAGCATCTTTATGATCTTTTATTGTCTTTCAGGATTCATTCTGGGTTTTATTTTGTTTATTTGATGAAAATGAACAACAATACACACCTTGGATACATTTTTGTTTGATTTGTAACGAGTGAGATTTTCACCTAGAACCCAAAGGGGGGGGTATTGCACTTTTCATGGAAAAATTTGAAAATTAATTTTCTAAAAATGAAATAAATGCCTTCTAAACACCTCAAACATTCACTCTAAAACAGAAGATTGTTGTTTTTCGCAATATTTTTAGAAATTTGGGCTCTTTTAGTAACATTAACACTTTCTCTGAAGCATCTTTTATGATCATTTATTGTATTTCAGGATACATTCTGGGTTTTATTTTGTTTATTTGATGAAAATGTACAACAATACACACCATGGAAACATTTTTGTTTGATTTGCGTCAAGTGAGATTTTCACCTAAAACCCAAAGGGGGGGGTATTGGCACTTTTCATGGAAAAATGTGAAAAGTTAAATTTTCTAAAATGAAATAAATGCCTTCTAAACACCTCAAACATTCACTCTAAACAGAAGATTGTTGTTTTTCACAAATTTTTAGAAATTTGGGCTCTTTTAGTAACATTAACACTTGCGCTGAAGCAACTTTTATGCTCATTTCTTGTCTTTCAGGATTCATTCTGGGTTTTATTTTGTTTATTTGATGAAAATGAACAACAGTACACACCATGGAAACATTTTTGTTTGATTTGCGTCAAGTGAGATTTTCACCTAGAACCCAAAGGGGGGGGTATTGGCACTTTTCATGGAAAATTTTAAAATTAAATTTTCTAAAATGAAATAAATGCCTTCTAAACACCTCAATATTCACTCTAAAACAGAAGATTGTTGTTTTTCGCAATATTTTTAGTAATTTCGGCTCTTTTAGTAACATGAACACTTGCGCTGAAGCATCTTTAATGCTCATTTCTTGTCTATCAGGATTAATTCTGGGTTTTATTTTGTTTATTTGATGAAAATGAACAACAATACACACCATGGAAACATTTTTGTTTGATTTGTGTCGAGTGAGATTTTCACCTAGAACCCAAAGGGGGGGGTATTGGCACTTTTCATGGAAAAATGTGAAAAATTAAATTTCTAAAAAATGATTGAAATGCCTTCTAAACACCTCAAACATTCACTCTAAAAAAGAAGATTGTTGTTTTTCGCAAAATTTTTTGAAATTTGGGCTCTTATAGTAACATTAACACCTGGGCTGAAGCATCTTTTATGATCTTTTATTGTCTTTCAGGATTCATTCTGGGTTTTATTTTGTTTATTTGATGAAAATGAACAACAATACACACCTTGGATACATTTTTGTTTGATTTGTGTCGAGGGAGATTTTCACCTAGAACCCAAAGGGGGGGGGGTATTGGCACTTTTCATGGAAAAATGTGAAAAATTAAACTTTCTAAAAATGAAATAAATGCCTTCTAAACACCTCAAACATTCACTCTAAAACAGAGATTGTTGTTTTTCGCAATATTTTTAGAAATTTAGGGCTCTTTTAGTAACATCAACACTTTCTCTGAAGCATCTTTTATGATCATTTATTGTATTTCAGGATACATTCTGGGTTTTATTTTGTTTATTTGATGAAAATGTACAACAATACACACCATGGAAACATTTTTGTTTGATTTGCGTCGAGTGAGATTTTCACCTAGAACCCAAAGGGGGGGGTATTGGCACTTTTCATGGAAAAATGTGAAAAATTAAATTTTCTAAAAATGAAATAAATGCCTTCTAAACACCTCAAACATTCACTTTAAAACAGAAGATTGTTGTTTTTCGCAATAGTTTTAGAAATTTGGGCTATTTTAGTAACATTAACACCTGGGCAGAAACATCTTTTATGATCATTTATTGTCTCTCAGGATACATCTGGGTTTTATTTTGTTTATTTTGATGAAAATGAACAACAATACACACCTTGGATACATTTTTGTTTGATTTGTGTCGAGTGAGATTTTCACCTAGAACCCAAAGGGGGGGTATTGGCACTTTTCATGGAAAAATGTGAAAAATTAAATTTTCTAAAAATGAAATAAATGCCTTCTAAACACCTCAAACATTCACTCTAAAACAGAAGATTGTTGTTTTTCGCAATATTTTTAGAAATTTGGGCTCTTTTAGTAACATTAACACTTTCGCTGAAGCAACTTCTATGCTCATTTCTTGTCTTTCAAGATTAATTCTGGGTTTTATTTTGTGTATTTGATGAAAATGAACAACAATACACACCATTAAAACATTTTTGTTTGATTTGTGTCGAGTGAGATTTTCACCTAGAACCCAAAGGGGGGGGGTATTGGCACTTTTCATGGAAATAGTGAAAAATTAAATTTTCTAAAAATGATTGAAATGCCTTCTAAACACCTCAAACATTCACTCTAAAACAGAAGATTGTTGTTTTTCGCAATATTTTTAGAAATTTGGGCTCTTATAGTAACATTAACACCTGGGCTGAAGCATCTTTTATGATCTTTTATTGTCTTTCAGGATTCATTCTGGGTTTTATTTTGTTTATTTGATGAAAATGAACAACAATACACACCTTGGATACAGTTTTGTTTGATTTGTGTCGAGTGAGATTTTCACCTAGAACCCATAAGGGGGGGGGGTATTGGCACTTTTCATGGAAAAATGTGAAAAATTAAATTTTCTAAAAATGAAATAAATGCCTTCTAAACACCTCAAACATTCACTCTAAAACAGAAGATTGTTGTTTTCGCAATATTTTAGAAATTTGGGCTCTTTTAGTAACATTAACACTTTCTCTGAAGCATCTTTTATGATCATTTATTGTATTTCAGGATACATTCTGGGTTTTATTTTGTTTATTTGATGAAAATGTACAACAATACACACCATGGAAACATTTTTGTTTGATTTGCGTCAAGTGAGATTTTCACCTAAACCCAAAGGGGGGGTATTGGCACTTTTCATGGAAAAATGTGAAAAATTAAATTTTCTAAAAATGAAATAAATGCCTTCTAAACACCTCAAACATTCACTCTAAAACAGAAGATTGTTGTTTTTCGCAATATTTTTAGAAATTTGGGCTATTTTAGCAACATTAACACCTGGGCTGAAGCATCTTTATGATCTTTTATTGTCTTTCAGGATTCATTCTGGGTTTTATTTTGTTTATTTGATGAAAATGAACAACAATACACACCTTGGATACATTTTGGTTTGATTTGTGTCGAGTGAGATTTTCACCTAGAACCCAAAGGGGGGGGTATTGGCACTTTTCATGGAAAAATGTGAAAAATTAAATTTTCTAAAAATGAAATAAATGCCTTCTAAACACCTCAAACATTCACTCTAAAACAGAAGATTGTTGTTTTTCGCAATATTTTAGAAATTTGGGCTCTTTTAGTAACATTAACACTTTCGCTGAAGCAACTTCTATGCTCATTTCTTGTCTTTCAAGATTAATTCTGGGTTTTATTTTGTTTATTTGATGAAAATGAACAACAATACACACCATGGAAACATTTTTGTTTGATTTGTGTCGAGTGAGATTTTTCACCTAGAACCCAAAGGGGGGGGTATTGGCACTTTTCATGAAAAATGTGAAAATTAAATTTTCTAAAAATGATTGAAATGCCTTCTAAACACCTCAAACATTCACTCTAAAAAAGAAGATTGTTGTTTTTCGCAAATTTTTTGAAATTTGGGCACTTATAGTAACATTAACACCTGGGCTGAAGCATCTTTTATGATCTTTTATTGTCTTTCAGGATTCATTCTGGGTTTTATTTGTTTATTTGATGAAATGAACAACAATACACACCTTGGATACATTTTTGTTTGATTTGTGTCGAGGGAGATTTTCACCTAGAACCCAAAGGGGGGGGGGTATTGGCACTTTTCATGGAAAAATGTGAAAAATTAAACTTTCTAAAAAATGAAACAAATGCCTTCTAAACACCTCAAACATTCACTCTAAAACAGAAGATTGTTGTTTTTCGCAATATTTTTAGAAATTAGGGCTCTTTTAGTAACATCAACACTTTCTCTGAAGCATCTTTTATGATCATTTATTGTATTTCAGGATACATTCTGGGTTTTATTTTGTTTAATTGATGAAAATGTACAACAATACACACCATGGAAACATTTTTGTTTGATTTGCGTCGAGTGAGATTTTCACCTAGAACCCAAAGGGGGGGGTATTGGCACTTTTCATGGAAAAATGTGAAAATTAAATTTTCTAAAAATGAAATAAATGCCTTCTAAACACCTCAAACATTCACTCTAAAACAGAAGATTGTTGTTTTTCGCAATAGTTTTAGAAATTTGGGCTATTTTAGTAACATTAACACCTGGGCAGAAACATCTTTTATGATCATTTATTGTCTCTCAGGATACATTCTGGGTTTTATTTTGTTTATTTTGATGAAAATGAACAACAATACACACCTTGGATACATTTTTGTTTGATTTGTGTCGAGTGAGATTTTCACCTAGAACCCAAAGGGGGGGTATTGGCACTTTTCATGGAAAAATGTGAAAAATTAAATTTCTAAAAATGAAATAAATGCCTTCTAAACACCTCAAACATTCACTCTAAAACAGAAGATTGTTGTTGTCCGCAATATTTTCAGAAATTTGGGCTCTTTTAGTAACATTAACACTTTCTCTGAAGCATCTTTTATGATCATTTATTGTATTTCAGGATACATTCTGGGTTTTATTTTGTTTATTTGACGAAAATGAACAACAATACACACCTTGGATACATTTTTGTTTGATTTGTGTCGAGTGAGATTTTCACCTAGAACCCAAAGGGGGGGGTATTGGCACTTTTCATGGAAATAGTGAAAAATTAAATTTTCTAAAAATGATTGAAATGCCTTCTAAACACCTCAAACATTCACTCTAAAACAGAAGATTGTTGTTTTTCGCAATATTTTTAGAAATTTGGGCTCTTATAGTAACATTAACACCTGGGCTGAAGCATCTTTTATGATCTTTTATTGTCTTTCAGGATTCATTCTGGGTTTTATTTTGCTTATTTGATGAAAATGAACAACAATACACACCTTGGATACATTTTTGTTTGATTTGTGTCGAGTGAGATTTTCACCTAGAACCCAAATGGGGGGGGTATTGGCACTTTTCATGAAAAATGTGAAAATTAAATTTTCTAAAATGAAATAAATGCCTTCTAAACACCTCAAACATTCACTCTAAAACAGAAGATTGTTGTTTTTCGCAATATTTTTAGAAATTTGGGCTCTTTTAGTAACATTAACACTTTCTCTGAAGCATCTTTTATGATCATTTATTGTATTTCAGGATACATTCTGGGTTTTATTTTGTTTATTTGATGAAAATGTACAACAATACACACCATGGAAACATTTTTGTTTGATTTGCGTCAAGTGAGATTTTCACCTAAAACCCAAAGGGGGGGTATTGGCACTTTTCATGGAAAAATGTGAAAAATTAATTTTCTAAAAATGAAATAAATGCCTTCTAAACACCTCAAACATTCACTCTAAAACAGAAGATTGTTGTTTTTCACAAAATTTTTAGAAATTTGGGCTCTTTTAGTAACATTAACACTTGCGCTGAAGCAACTTTTATGCTCATTTCTTGTCTTTCAGGATTCATTCTGGGTTTATTTTGTTTATTTGATGAAAATGAACAACAGTACACACCATGGAAACATTTTTGTTTGATTTGCGTCAAGTGAGATTTTCACCTAGAACCCAAAGGGGGGGTATTGGCACTTTTCATGGAAAATTTTAAAAATTAAATTTTCTAAAAATGAAATAAATGCCTTCTAAACACCTCAACATTCACTCTAAAACAGAAGATTGTTGTTTTTCGCAATAGTTTTAGAAATTTGGGCTGTTTTAGTAACATTAACACCTGGGCTGAAGCATCTCTTATTATCATTTATTGTCCTCAGGATACATTCTGGGTTTTATTTTGTTTATTTGATGAAAATGAACAACAATACACACCTTGGATACATTTTTGTTTGATTTGTGTCGAGTGAGATTTTCACCTAGAACCCAAAGGGGGGGGGGTATTGGCACTTTTCATGGAAAAATGTGAAAAATTAAATTTTCTAAAAATGAAATAAATGCCTTCTAAACACCTAAAACATTCACTCTAAAACAGAAGATTGGGTTTTTTCGCAATATTTTTAGAAATTTGGGCTCTTTTAGTAACATTAACACCTGGGTAAAGCATCTTTTATGATCATTTATTGTCTTTCAGGATACATTCTGGGTTTTATTTTGTTTATTTGATGAAAATGAACAACAATACACACCTTGGATACATTTTTGTTTGATTTGTGTCGAGTGAGATTTTCACCTAGAACCCAAAGGGGGGGTATTGGCACTTTTCATGGAAAAATGTGAAAAATTAAATTTTCTAAAAATGAAATAAATGCCTTCTAAACACCTCAAACATTCACTCTAAAACAGAAGATTGTTGTTTTTTGCAATATTTTTAGAAATTTGGGCTCTTTTAGTAACATTAACACTTTCTCTGAAGCAACTTTTATGCTCATTTCTTGTCCTTCAAGATTAATTCTGGGTTTTATTTTGTTTATTTGATGAAAATGAACAACAATACACACCATGGAAACATTTTTGTTTGATTTGTGTCGGGTGAGATTTTCACCTAGAACCCAAAGGGGGGGTATTGGCACTTTTCATGGAAAAATGTGAAAAATTAAATTTTCTAAAAATGAAATAAATGCCTTCTAAACACCTCAAACATTCACTCTAAAACAGAAGATTGTTGTTTTTCGCAATATTTTTAGACATTTGGGCTATTTTAGTAACATTAACACCTGGGCTGAAGCATCTTTTATGATCTTTTATTTTCTTTCAGGATTCATTCTGGTTTTATTTTGTTTATTTGATGAAAATGAACAACAATACACACCTTGGATACATTTTTGTTTGATTTGTGTCGAGTGAGATTTTCACCTAGAACCCAAAGGGGGGGGTATTGGCACTTTTCATGGAAAAATGTGAAAAATTAAATTTTCTAAAAATGAAATAAATGCCTTCTAAACACCTCAAACATTCACTCTAAAACAGAAGATTGTTGTTTTTCGCAATATTTTCAGAAATTTGGGCCCTTTTAGTAACATTAACACTTGCGCTGAAGCATCTTTTATGCTCATTTCTTGTCTTTCAGGATTAATTCTGTGTTTTATTTTGTTTATTTGATGAAAATGAACAACAATACACACCATGGAAACATTTTTGTTTGATATGTGTCAAGTTAGATTTTCACCTAGAACCCAAAGGGGGGTATTGGCACTTTTCATGGAAAAATGTGAAAAATTAAATTTTCTAAAAATGAAATAAATGCCTTCTAAACACCTCAAACATTCACTCTAAAACAGAAGATTGTTGTTTTTCGCAATATTTTTAGAAATTTGGGCTATTTTAGTAACATTAACACCTGGGCTGAAGCATCTTTTATGATCTTTTATTGTCTTTCAGGATACATTCTGGGTTTTATTTTGTTTATTTGATGAAAATGAACAACAATACACACCTTGGATACATTTTTGTTTGATTTGTGTCGAGTGAGATTTTCACCTAGAACCCAAAGGGGGGGTATTGGCACTTTTCATGGAAAAATGTGAAAAATTAAATTTTCTAAAAATGAAATAAAAGCCTTCTAAACACCTCAAACATTCACTCTAAAACAGAAGATTGTTGTTTTTCGCAATATTTTCAGAAATTTGGGCTCTTTTAGTAACATTAACACTTGCGCTGAAGCATCTTTTATGCTCATTTCTTGTCTTTCAGGATTAATTCTGTGTTTTATTTTGTTTATTTGATGAAAATGAACAACAATACACACCATGGAAACATTTTTGTTAGATATGTGTCAAGTTAGATTTTCACCTAGAACCCAAAGGGGGGGTATTGGCACTTTTCATGGAAAAATGTGAAAAATTAAATTTTCTAAAAATGAAATAAATGCCTTCTAAACACCTCAAACATTCACTCTAAAACAGAAGATTGTTGTTTTTCGCAATATTTTTAGAAATTTGGGCTATTTTAGCAACATTTACACCTGGGCTGAAGCATCTTTTATGATCTTTTATTGTCTTTCAGGATTCATTCTGGGTTTTATTTTGTTTATTTGATGAAAATGAACAACAATACACACCTTGGATACATCTTGGTTTGATTTGTGTCGAGTGAGATTTTCACCTAGAACCCAAAGGGGGGGGTATTGGCACTTTTAATGGAAAAATGTGAAAAATTAAATTTTCTAAAAATGAAATAAATGCCTTCTAAACACCTCAAACATTCACTCTAAAACAGAAGATTGTTGTTTTTCGCAATATTTTTAGAAATTTGGGCTCTTTTAGTAACATTAACACTTTCGCTGAAGCAACTTCTATGCTCATTTCTTGTCTTTCAAGATTAATTCTGGGTTTTATTTTGTTTATTTGATGAAAATGAACAACAATACACACCATTAAAACATTTTTGTTTGATTTGTGTCGAGTGAGATTTTCACTTAGAACCCAAAGGGGGGGGTATTGGCACTTTTCATGGAAAAATGTGAAAAATTAAATTTTCTAAAAATGAAATAAATGCCTTCTAAACACCTCAAATATTCACTCTAAAACAGAAGATTGTTGTTTTTCGCAATATTTTTAGTAATTTGGGCTCTTTTAGTAACATGAACACTTGCGCTGAAGCATCTTTAATGCTCATTTCTTGTCTATCAGGATTAATTCTGGGTTTTATTTTGTTTATTTGATGAAAATGAACAACAATACACACCATGGAAACATTTTTGTTTGATTTGTGTCGAGTGAGATTTTCACCTAGAACCCAAAGGGGGGGTATTGGCACTTTTCTTGGATAAATGTGAAAAATTAAATTTTCTAAAAATGATTGAAATGCCTTCTAAACACCTCAAACATTCACTCTAAAAAAGAAGATTGTTGTTTTTCGCAAAATTTTTTGAAATTTGGGCTCTTATAGTAACATTAACACCTGGGCTGAAGCATCTTTTATGATCTTTTATTGTCTTTCAGGATTCATTCTGGGTTTTATTTTGTTTATTTGATGAAAATGAACAACAATACACACCTTGGATACATTTTTGTTTGATTTGTGACGAGTGAGATTTTCACCTAGAACCCAAAGGGGGGGGGGTATTGGCACTTTTCATGGAAAAATGTGAAAAATTAAATTTTCTAAAAATGAAATAAATGCCTTCTAAACACCTCAAACATTCACTGTAAAACAGAAGATTGTTGTTTTTCGCAATATTTTTAGAAATTTGGGCTCTTTTAGTAACATTAACACTTTCTCTGAAGCATCTTTTATGATCATTTATTGTCTTTCAGGATACATTCTGGGTTTTATTTTGTTTATTTGATGAAAATGAACAACAATACACACCTTGGATACATTTTTGTTTGATTTGTGTCGATTGAGATTTTCACCTAGAACCCAAAGGGGGGGTATTGGCACTTTTCATGGAAAAATGTGAAAAATTAAATTTTCTAAAAATGAAATAAATGCCTTCTAAACACCTCAAACATTCACTCTAAAACAGAAGATTGTTGTTTTTTGCAATATTTTTAGAAATTGGGGCTCTTTTAGTAACATTAACACTTTCTCTGAAGCAACTTTTATGCTCATTTCTTGTCCTTCAAGATTAATTCTGGGTTTTATTTTGTTTATTTGATGAAAATGAACAACAATACACACCATGGAAACATTTTTGTTTGATTTGTGTCGGGTGAGATTTTCACCTACAACCCAAAGGGGGTGGTATTGGCACTTTTCATGGAAAAATGTAAAAAATTAAATTTTCTAAAGATGAAATAAATGCCTTCTAAACACCTCAAACATTCACTCTAAAACAGAAGATTGTTGTTTTTCGCAATATTTTTAGAAATTTGGGCTCTTTTACTAAAATTAACACTTGCGCTGAAGCATCTTTTATGTTCATTTCATGTCTTTCAGGATTAATTCTGGGTTTTATTTTGTTTATTTGATGAAAATGAACAACAATACACACCATGGAAACATTTTTGTTTGATTTGTGTCGAGTGAGATTTTCACCTAGAACCCAAAGGGGGGGGTATTGGCACTTTTCATGGAAAAATGTGAAAAATTAAATTTTCTAAAAATGAAATAAATGCCTTCTAAACACCTCAAACATTCACTCTAAAACAGAAGATTGTTCTTTTTCGTAATAGTTTTAGAAATTTGGGCTCTTTTAGTAACATTAACACCTGGGCTGAAGCATCTTTTATGATCATTTATTGTCTTTCAGGATACATTCTGGGTTTTATTTTGTTTATTTGATGAAAATGAACAACAATACACACCTTGGATACATTTTTGTTTGATTTGTGTCGAGTGAGATTTTCACCTAGAACCCAAAGGGGGGGGTATTGGCACTTTTCATGGAAAAATGTGAAAAATTAAATTTTCTAAAAATGAATGAAATGCCTTCTAAACACCTCAAACATTCACTCTAAAACAGAAGATTGTTGTTTTTCGCAATATTTTTAGAAATTTGGGCTCTTTTAGTAACATTAACACTTTCTCTGAAGCAACTTTTATGCTCATTTCTTGTCTTTCAGGATTCATTCTGGGTTTTATTTTGTTTATTTGATGAAAATGAGCAACAGTACACACCATGGAAACATTTTTGTTTGATTTGCGTCAAGTGAGATTTTCACCTAGAACCCAAAGGGGGGGGTATTGGCACTTTTCATGGAAAAATGTGAAAAATTAAATTTTCTAAAAATGAAATAAATGCCTTCTAAACACCTCAAACATTCATTCTAAAACAAAAGATTTTGTTTTTCGCAATATTTTTAGAAATTTGGGCTCTTTTAGTAACATTAACTCTTTCTCTGAAGCAACTTTTATGCTCATTTCTTGTCCTTCAAGATTAATTCTGGGTTTTATTTTGTTTATTTGATGAAAATGAACAACAATACACACCTTGGATACATTTTTGTTTGATTTGTGTCGAGTGAGATTTTCACCTAGAACCCAAAGGGGGAGGTATTGGCACTTTTCATGGAAAAATGTGAAAAATTAAATTTTCTAAAAATGAAATAAATGCCTTCTAAACACCTCAAACATTCACTGTAAAACAGAAGATTGTTGTTTTTCGCAATATTTTTAGAAATTTGGGCTCTTTTAGTAACATTAACACTTTCTCTGAAGCATCTTTTATGATCATTTATTGTATTTCAGGATACATTCTGGGTTTTATTTTGTTTATTTAATGAAAATGAACAACAATACACACCTTGGATACATTTTTGTTTGATTTGTGTCGAGTGACATTTTCACCTAGAACCCAAAGGGGGGGGTATTGGTTCTTTTCATGGAAAAATGTGAAAAATTAAATTTTCTAAAAATGATTGAAATGCCTTCTAAACACCTCAAACATTCACTCTAAAACAGAAGATTGTTGTTTTTCGCAATATTTTTAGAAATTTTGCCTCTAATAGTAACATTAACACCTGGGCTGATGCATCTTTTATGATCTTTTATTGTCTTTCAGGATTCATTCTGGGTTTTATTTTGTTTATTTGATGAAAATGAACAACAATACACACCTTGGATACATTTTTGTTTGATTTGTAACGAGTGAGATTTTCACCTAGAACCCAAAGGGGGGGGTATTGGCACTTTTCATGGAAAAATGTGAAAAATTAAATTTTCTAAAAATGAAATAAATGCCTTCTAAACACCTCAAACATTCACTCTAAAACAGAAGATTGTTGTTTTTCGCAATATTTTTGAAATTTGGGCTATTTTAGTAACATAAACACTTTCTCTGAAGCATCTTTTATGATCATTTATTGTATTTCAGGATAAATTCTGTGTTTTATTTTGTTTATTTGATGAAAATGAACAACAATACACACCTTGGATACATTTTTGTTTGATTTGTGTTGAGTGATATTTTCACCTAGAACCCAAAGGGGGGGGAATTGGCACTTTTCATGGAAAAATTTAAAAAATTAAATTTTCTAAAAATGAAATAAATGCCTTCTAAACACCTCAAACATTCACTCTAAAACAGAAGATTGTTGTTTTTCGCAATATTTTTAGAAATTTGGGCTCTTTTAGTAACATTAACACCTGGGCTGAAGCATCTTTTATGATCTTTTATTGTCTTTCAGGATTATTTCTGGGTTTTATTTTGTTTATTTGATGAAAATGAACAACAATACACACCATGGAAACATTTTTGTTTGATTTGTAACGAGTGAGATTTTCACCTAGAACCCAAAGGGGGGGGTATTGGCACTTTTCATGGAAAAATGTGAAAAATTAAATTTTCTAAAAATGAAATAAATGCCTTCTAAACACCTCAAACATTCACTCTAAAACAGAAGATTGTTGTTTTTCGCAATATTTTTAGAAATTTGGGCTCTTTTAGTAACATTAACACTTTCGCTGAAGCAACTTCTATGCTCATATCTTGTCTTTCAAGATTAATTCTGGGTTTTATTTTGTTTATTTGATGAAAATGAACAACAATACACACCATGTAAACATTTTTGTTTGATTTGTGTCGAGTGAGATTTTCACCTAGAACCCAAAGGAGAGCGTATTGGCACTTTTCATGGAAAAATGTGAAAAATTAAATTTTCTAAAAATAAATAAATGCCTTCTAAACACCTCAAACATTCCCTTTTAAACAGAAGATTGTTGTTTTTCGCCATATTTTTAGAAATTTGGGCTCTTTTAGTAACATAAACACCTGGGCTGAAGTATCTTTTATGATCATTTATTGTCTTTCAGGATACATTCTGGGTTTTATTTTGTTTATTTGATGAAAATGAACAATAATACACACCTTGGATACATTTTTGTTTGATTTGTGTCGAGTGAGATTTTCACCTAGAACCCAAAGGGGGGGTATTGGCACTTTTCATGGAAAAATGTGAAAAATTAAATTTTCTAAAAATGAAATAAATGCCTACTAAACACCTCAAACATTCACTCTAAAACAGAAGATTGTTGTTTTTCGCAATATTTTTAGAAATTTGGGCTCTTTTAGTAACATTAACACTTTCTCTGAAGCAACTTTTATGCTCATTTCTTGTCCTTCAAGATTAATTCTGGGTTTTATTTTGTTTATTTGATGAAAATGAACAACAATACACACCTTGGATACATTTTTGTTTGATTTGTGTCGAGTGAGATTTTCACCTAGAACCCAAAGGGGGGGTATTGGTTCTTTTCATGGAAAAATGTGAAAAATTAAATTTTCTAAAAATGATTGAAATGCCTTCTAAACACCTCAAACATTCACTCTAAAACAGAAGATTGTTGTTTTTCGCAATATTTTTAGAAATTTTGGCTCTTATAGTAACATTAACACCTGGGCTGATGCATCTTTTATGATCTTTTATTGTCTTTCAGGATTCATTCTGGTTTTATTTTGTTTATTTGATGAAAATGAACAACAATACACACCTTGGATACATTTTTGTTTGATTTGTAACGAGTGAGATTTTCACCTAGAACCCAAAGGGGGGGGTATTGGCACTTTTTATGGAAAAATGTGAAAAATTAAATTTTCTAAAAATGAAATAAATGCCTTCTAAACACCTCAAACATTCACTCTAAAACAGAAGATTGCTGTTTTTCGCAATATTTTTGAAATTTGGGCTCTTTTAGTAACATAAACACTTTCTCTGAAGCATCTTTTATGATCATTTATTGTATTTCAGGATACATTCTGGGTTTTATTTTGTTTATTTGATGAAAATGAACAACAATACACACCTTGGATACATTTTTGTTTGATTTGTGTCGAGTGAGATTTTCACCTAGAACCCAAAGGGGGGGGTATTGGCACTTTTAATGGAAAAATGTGAAAAATTAAATTTTCTAAAAATGAATGAAATGCCTTCTAACACCTCAAACATTCACTCTAAAACAGAAGATTGTTGTTTTTCGCAATATTTTTAGAAATTTGGGCTCTTTTAGTAACATTAACACTTTCTCTGAAGCAACTTTTATGCTCATTTCTTGTCCTTCAAGATTAATTCTGGGTTTTATTTTGTTTATTTGATGAAAATGAACAACAATACACACCATGGAAACATTTTTGTTTGATTTGTGTCGAGTGAGATTTTCACCTAGAACCCAAAGGGAGGGGTATTGGCACTATTCATGGAAAAATGTGAAAAATTAAATTTTCTAAAAATGAAATAAATGCCTTCTAAACACCTCAAACATTCATTCTAAAACAAAAGATTGTTGTTTTTCGCAATATTTTTAAAAATTTGGGCTCTTTTAGTAACATTAATACTTTCTCTGAAGCAACTTTTATGCTCATTTCTTGTCCTTCAAGATTAATTCTGGGTTTTATTTTGTTTATTTGATGAAAATGAACAACAATACACACCTTGGATACATTTTTGTTTGATTTGTGTCGAGTGAGATTTTCACCTAGAACCCAAAGGGGGGGGTATTGGCACTTTTAATGGAAAAATGTGAAAAATTAAATTTTCTAAAAATGAAATAAATGCCTTCTAAACACCTCAAACATTCACTCTAAAACAGAAGATTGTTGTTTTTCGCAATATTTTTAGAAATTTGGGCTCTTTTAGTAACAATAATACCAGGGCTGAAGCATCTTTTATCATCATTTATTGTCTTTCAGGATTCATTCTGGGTTTTATTTTGTTTATTTGATGAAAATGAACAACAATACACACCTTGGATACATTTTTGTTTGATTTGTGTCGAGTGAGATTTTCACCTAGAACCCAAAGGGGGGGTATTGGTTCTTTTCATGGAAAAATGTGAAAAATTAAATTTTCTAAAAATGATTGAAATGCCTTCTAAACACCTCAAACATTCACTCTAAAACAGAAGATAGTTGTTTTTCGCAATATTTTTAGAAATTTTGGCTCTAATAGTAACATTAACACCTGGGCTGATGCATCTTTTATGATCTTTTATTGTCTTTCAGGATTCATTCTGGGTTTTATTTTGTTTATTTGATGAAAATGAACAACAATACACACCTTGGATACATTTTTGTTTGATTTGTAACGAGTGAGATTTTCACCTAGAACCCAAAGGGGGGGGTATTGGCACTTTTCATAGAAAAATTGGAAAAAATTAAATTTTCTAAAAATGAAATAAATGCCTTCTAAACACCTCAAACATTCACTCTAAAACAGAAGATTCGGTTTTTTCGCAATATTTTTAGAAATTTGGGCTCTTTTAGTAACATTAACACCTGGGCTGAAGCATCTTTTATGATCTTTTATTGTCTTTCAGGATTATTTCTGGGTTTTATTTTGTTTATTTGATGAAAATGAACAACAATACACACCATGGAAACATTTTTGTTTGATTTGTAACGAGTGAGATTTTCACCTAGAACCCAAAGGGGGGGGTATTGGCACTTTTCATAGAAAAATGTGAAAAATTAAATTTTCCAAAAATGAAATAAATGCCTTCTAAACACCTCAAACATTCACTCTAAAACAGAAGATTGTTGTTTTTCGCAATATTTTTAGAAATTTGGGCTCTTTTAGTAACATTAACACTTTCGCTGAAGCAACTTCTATGCTCATTTCTTGTCTTTCAAGATTAATTCTGGGTTTTATTTTGTTTATTTGATGAAAATGAACAACAATACACACCATGGAAACATTTCTGTTTGATTTGTGACGAGTGAGATTTTCACTTAGAACCCAAAGGGGGGGGTATTGGCACTTTTCATGGAAAAATGTGAAAAATTAAATTTTCTAAAAATGAAATAAATGCCTTCTAAACACCTCAAACATTCACTCTAAAACAGAAGATTGTTGTTTTTCGCAAAATTTTTAGAAATTTGGGCTCTTTTAGTAACATTAACACTTTCGCTGAAGCAACTTCTATGCTCATTTCTTGTCTTTCAAGATTAATTCTGGGTTTTATTTTGTTTATTTGATGAAAATGAACAACAATACACACCATGGAAACATTTCTGTTTGATTTGTGACGAGTGAGATTTTCACTTAGAACCCAAAGGGGGGGGTATTGGCACTTTTCATGGAAAAATGTGAAAAATTAAATTTTCTAAAAATGAAATAAATGCCTTCTAAACACCTTAAACATTCACTCTAAAACAGAAGATTGTTGTTTTTCGCAATATTTTTAGAAATTTGGGCTCTTTTGGTAACATTAACACTTTCGCTGAAGCAACTTCTATGCTCATTTCTTGTCTTTCAAGATTAATTCTGGGTTTTATTTTGTTTATTTGATGCAAATGAACAACAATACACACCATGGAAACATTTTTGTTTGATTTGTGTCGAGTGAGATTTTCACTTAGAACCCAAAGGGGGGGGTATTGGCACTTTTCATGGAAAAATGTGAAAAATTAAATTTTCTAAAAATGAAATAAATGCCTTCTAAACACCTCAAATATTCACTCTGAAACAGAAGATTGTTGTTTTTCGCAATATTTTTAGAAATTTGGGCTCTTTTAGTATAATTAACACTTGCGCTGAAGCATCTTTTATGCTCATTTCTTGTCTTTCAGGATTAATTCTGGGTTTTATTTTGTTTATTTGATGAAAATGAACCACAATACACACCATGGAAACATTTTTGTTTGATTTGTGTCGAGTGAGATTTTCACCTAGAACCCAAAGGGGGGGGTATTGGCCCTTTCATGGAAAAATGTGAAAAATTAAATTTTCTAAAAATAAAATAAATGCCTTCTAAACACCTCAAACATTCACTCTAAAACAGAAGATTGTTGTTTTTCGCAATATTTTTAGAAATTTTGGCTCTTTTAGTAACATTTACACGTGCGCTGAAGCAACTTTTATGCTCATTTCTTGTCTTTCAGGATTCATTCTGGGTTTAATTTTGTTTATTTGATGAAAATGAACAACAGTACACACCATGGAAACATTTTTGTTTGATTTGCGTCAAGTGAGATTTTCACCTAGAACCCAAAGGGGGGGTATTGGCACTTTTCATGGAAAAATGTGAAAAATTAAATTTTCTAAAAATGAAATAAATGCCTTCTAAACACCTCAAACATTCACTCTAAAACAGAAGATTGGGTTTTTTCGCAATATTTTTAGAAATTTGGGCTCTTTTAGTAACATTAACACCTGGGCTGAAGCATCTTTTATGATCATTTATTGTCTTTCAGGATACATTCTGGGTTTTATTTTGTTTATTTGATGAAAATGAACAATAATACACACCTTGGATACATTTTTGTTTGATTTGTGTCGAGTGAGATTTTCACGTAGAACCCAAAGGGGGGGTATTGGCACTTTTCATGGAAAAATGTGAAAAATTAAATTTTCTAAAAATGAAATAAATGCCTTCTAAACACCTCAAACATTCACTCTAAAACAGAAGATTGTTGTTTTTCGCAATATTTTTAGAAATTTGGGCTCTTTTAGTAACATTAACACCTGGGCTGAAGCATCTTTTATGATCATTTATTGTCTTTCAGGATTAATTCTGGGTTTTATTTTGTTTATTTGATGAAAATGAACAACAACACACACCATGGAAACATTTTTGTTTGATTTGTGTCGAGTGAGATTTTCACCTAGAACCCAAAGGGGGGGTATTGGCACTTTTCATGGAAAAATGTGAAAAATTAATTTTTCTAAAAATGAAATAAATGCCTTCTAAACACCTCAAACATTCACTCTAAAACAGAAGATTGTTGTTTTTCGCAATATTTTTAGAAATTTGGGCTCTTTTAGTAACATTAACACTTTCTCTGAAGCAACTTTTATGCTCATTTCTTGTCCTTCAAGATTAATTCTGGGTTTTATTTTGTTTATTTGATGAAAATGAACAACAATACACACCATGGAAACATTTTTGTTTGATTTGTGTCGGGTGAGATTTTCACCTAGAACCCAAAGGGGGTGGTATTGGCACTTTTCATGGAAAAATGTAAAAAATTAAATTTTCTAAAAATGAAATAAATGCCTTCTAAACACTTCAAACATTCACTCTAAAACAGAAGATTGTTGTTTTTCGCAATATTTTTAGAAATTTGGGCTCTTTTACTAAAATTAACACTTGCGCTGAAGCATCTTTTATGTTCATTTCATGTCTTTCAGGATTAATTCTGGGTTTTATTTTGTTTATTTGATGAAAATGAACAACAACACACACCATGGAAACATTTTTGTTTGATTTGTGTCGAGTGAGATTTTCACCTAGAACCCAAAGGGGGGGTATTGGCACTTTTCATGGAAAAATGTGAAAAATTAAATTTTCTAAAAATGAAATAAATGCCTTCTAAACACCTCAAACATTCACTCTAAAACAGAAGATTGTTGTTTTTCGCAGTAGTTTTAGAAATTTGGGCTCTTTTAGTAACATTAACACCTGGGCTGAAGCATCTTTTATGATCATTTATTGTCTTTCAGGATACATTCTGGGTTTTATTTTGTTTATTTGATGAAAATGAACAACAATACACACCTTGGACACATTTTTGTTTGATTTGTGTCGAGGGAGATTTTCACGTAGAACCCAAAGGGGGGGTATTGGCACTTTTCATGGAAAAATGTGAAAAATTAAATTTTCTAAAAATGAAATAAATGCCTTCTAAACACCTCAAACATTCACTCTAAAACAGAAGATTGTTGTTGTCCGCAATATTTTCAGAAATTTGGGCTCTTTTAGTAACATTAACACTTTCTCTGAAGCATCTTTTATGATCATTTATTGTATTTCAGGATACATTCTGGGTTTTATTTTGTTTATTTGACGAAAATGAACAACAATACACACCTTGGATACATTTTTGTTTGATTTGTGTCGAGTGAGATTTTCACCTAGAACCCAAAGGGGGGGGTATTGGCACTTTTCATGGAAATAGTGAAAAATTAAATTTTCTAAAAATGAAATAAATGCCTTCTAAACACCTCAAACATTCACTCTAAAACAGAAGATTGTTGTTTTTCGCAATATTTTTAGAAATTTGGGCTCTTTTAGTAACATTAACACTTTCGCTGAAGCAACTTCTATGCTCATTTCTTGTCTTTCAAGATTAATTCTGGGTTTTATTTTGTTTATTTGATGAAAATGAACAACAATACACACCATGGAAACATTTTTGTTTGATTTCTGTCGCGTGAGATTTTCACATAGAACCCAAAGGGGGAGTATTGGCACTTTTCATGGAAAAATGTGAAAAATTAAATTTTCTAAAAATGAAATAAATGCCTTCTAAACACCTCAAATATTCACTCTGAAACAGAAGATTGTTGTTTTTCGCAATATTTTTAGAAATTTGGGCTCTTTTAGTAACATTAACACTTGCGCTGAAGCATCTTTAATGCTCATTTCTTGTCTTTCAGGATTAATTCTGGGTTTTATTTTGTTTATTTGATGAAAATGAACCACAATACACACCATGGAAACATTTTTGTTTGATTTGTGTCGTGTGAGATTTTCACCTAGAACCCAAAGGGGGGGGTATTGGCCCTTTCATGGAAAAATGTGAAAAATTAAATTTTCTAAAAATGAAATAAATGCCTTCTAAACACCTCAAACATTCACTCTAAAACAGAAGATTGTTGTTTTTCGCAATATTTTTAGAAATTTGGGCTCTTTTAGTAACATTAACACTTGCGCTGAAGCAACTTTTATGCTCATTTCTTGTCTTTCAGGATTCATTCTGGGTTTTATTTTGTTTATTTGATGAAAATGAACAACAGTACACACCATGGAAACATTTTTGTTTGATTTGCGTCAAGTGAGATTTTCACCTAGAACCCAAAGGGGGGGGGATTGGCACTTTTCATGGAAAAATGTGAAAAATTAAATTTTCTAAAAATGAAATAAATGCCTTCTTAAAACCTCAAACATTCACTCTAAAACAGAAGATTGGGTTTTTTCGCAATATTTTTAGAAATTTGGGCTCTTTTAGTAACATTAACACCTGGGCTGAAGCATCTTTTATGATCATTTATTGTCTTTCAGGATACATTCTGGTTTTTATTTTGTTTATTTGATGAAAATGAACAACAATACACACCTTGGATACATTTTTGTTTGATTTGTGTCGAGTGAGATTTTCACCTAGAACCCAAAGGGGGGGTATTGGCACTTTTCATGGAAAAATGTGGTAAATTAAATTTTCTAAAAATAAAATAAATGCCTTCTAAACACCTCAAACATTCACTCTAAAACAGAAGATTGTTGTTTTTCGCAATATTTTTAGAAATTTGGGATCTTTTAGTAACTTTTACACGTGCGCTGAAGCAACTTTTATGCTCATTTCTTGTCTTTCAGGATTCATTCTGGGTTTTATTTTGTTTATTTGATGAAAATGAACAACAGTACACACCATGGAAACATTTTTGTTTGATTTGTAACGAGTGAGATTTTCACCTAGAACCCAAAGGGGGGGGTATTGGCACTTTTCATGGAAAAATTGGAAAAAATTAAATTTTCTAAAAATGAAATAAATGCCTTCTAAACACCTCAAACATTCACTCTAAAACAGAAGATTCGGTTTTTTCGCAATATTTTTAGAAATTTGGGCTCTTTTAGTAACATTAACACCTGGGCTGAAGCATCTTTTATGATCTTTTATTGTCTTTCAGGATTATTTCTGGGTTTTATTTTGTTTATTTGATGAAAATGAACAACAATACACACCATGGAAACATTTTTGTTTGATTTGTAACGAGTGAGATTTTCACCTAGAACCCAAAGGGGGGGGTATTGGCACTTTTCATAGAAAAATGTGAAAAATTAAATTTTCCAAAAATGAAATAAATGCCTTCTAAACACCTCAAACATTCACTCTAAAACAGAAGATTGTTGTTTTTCGCAATATTTTTAGAAATTTGGGCTCTTTTAGTAACATTAACACTTTCGCTGAAGCAACTTCTATGCTCATTTTTTGTCTTTCAAGATTAATTCTGGGTTTTATTTTGTTTATTTGATGAAAATGAACAACAATACACACCATGGAAACATTTCTGTTTGATTTGTGACGAGTGAGATTTTCACTTAGAACCCAAAGGGGGGGGTATTGGCACTTTTCATGGAAAAATGTGAAAAATTAAATTTTCTAAAAATGAAATAAATGCCTTCTAAACACCTCAAACATTCACTCTAAAACAGAAGATTGTTGTTTTTCGCAAAATTTTTAGAAATTTGGGCTCTTTTAGTAACATTAACACTTTCGCTGAAGCAACTTCTATGCTCATTTCTTGTCTTTCAAGATTAATTCTGGGTTTTATTTTGTTTATTTGATGAGAATGAACAACAATACACACCATGGAAACATTTCTGTTTGATTTGTGACGAGTGAGATTTTCACTTAGAACCCAAAGGGGGGGGTATTGGCACTTTTCATGGAAAAATGTGAAAAATTAAATTTTCTAAAAATGAAATAAATGCCTTCTAAACACCTTAAACATTCACTCTAAAACAGAAGATTGTTGTTTTTCGCAATATTTTTAGAAATTTGGGCTCTTTTGGTAACATTAACACTTTCGCTGAAGCAACTTCTATGCTCATTTCTTGTCTTTCAAGATTAATTCTGGGTTTTATTTTGTTTATTTGATGCAAATGAACAACAATACACACCATGGAAACATTTTTGTTTGATTTGTGTCGAGTGAGATTTTCACTTAGAACCCAAAGGGGGGGGTATTGGCACTTTTCATGGAAAAATGTGAAAAATTAAATTTTCTAAAAATGAAATAAATGCCTTCTAAACACCTCAAATATTCACTCTGAAACAGAAGATTGTTGTTTTTCGCAATATTTTTAGAAATTTGGGCTCTTTTAGTAACATTAACACTTGCGCTGAAGCATCTTTTATGCTCATTTCTTGTCTTTCAGGATTAATTCTGGGTTTTATTTTGTTTATTTGATGAAAATGAACCACAATACACACCATGGAAACATTTTTGTTTGATTTGTGTCGAGTGAGATTTTCACCTAGAACCCAAAGGGGGGGGTATTGGCCCTTTCATGGAAAAATGTGAAAAATTAAATTTTCTAAAAATAAAATAAATGCCTTCTAAACACCTCAAACATTCACTCTAAAACAGAAGATTGTTGTTTTTCGCAATATTTTTAGAAATTTTGGCTCTTTTAGTAACATTTACACGTGCGCTGAAGCAACTTTTATGCTCATTTCTTGTCTTTCAGGATTCATTCTGGGTTTAATTTTGTTTATTTGATGAAAATGAACAACAGTACACACCATGGAAACATTTTTGTTTGATTTGCGTCAAGTGAGATTTTCACCTAGAACCCAAAGGGGGGGTATTGGCACTTTTCATGGAAAAATGTGAAAAATTAAATTTTCTAAAAATGAAATAAATGCCTTCTAAACACCTCAAACATTCACTCTAAAACAGAAGATTGGGTTTTTTCGCAATATTTTTAGAAATTTGGGCTCTTTTAGTAACATTAACACCTGGGCTGAAGCATCTTTTATGATCATTTATTGTCTTTCAGGATACATTCTGGGTTTTATTTTGTTTATTTGATGAAAATGAACAATAATACACACCTTGGATACATTTTTGTTTGATTTGTGTCGAGTGAGATTTTCACGTAGAACCCAAAGGGGGGGTATTGGCACTTTTCATGGAAAAATGTGAAAAATTAAATTTTCTAAAAATGAAATAAATGCCTTCTAAACACCTCAAACATTCACTCTAAAACAGAAGATTGTTGTTTTTCGCAATATTTTTAGAAATTTGGGCTCTTTTAGTAACATTAACACCTGGGCTGAAGCATCTTTTATGATCATTTATTGTCTTTCAGGATTAATTCTGGGTTTTATTTTGTTTATTTGATGAAAATGAACAACAACACACACCATGGAAACATTTTTGTTTGATTTGTGTCGAGTGAGATTTTCACCTAGAACCCAAAGGGGGGGTATTGGCACTTTTCATGGAAAAATGTGAAAAATTAATTTTTCTAAAAATGAAATAAATGCCTTCTAAACACCTCAAACATTCACTCTAAAACAGAAGATTGTTGTTTTTCGCAATATTTTTAGAAATTTGGGCTCTTTTAGTAACATTAACACTTTCTCTGAAGCAACTTTTATGCTCATTTCTTGTCCTTCAAGATTAATTCTGGGTTTTATTTTGTTTATTTGATGAAAATGAACAACAATACACACCATGGAAACATTTTTGTTTGATTTGTGTCGGGTGAGATTTTCACCTAGAACCCAAAGGGGGTGGTATTGGCACTTTTCATGGAAAAATGTAAAAAATTAAATTTTCTAAAAATGAAATAAATGCCTTCTAAACACTTCAAACATTCACTCTAAAACAGAAGATTGTTGTTTTTCGCAATATTTTTAGAAATTTGGGCTCTTTTACTAAAATTAACACTTGCGCTGAAGCATCTTTTATGTTCATTTCATGTCTTTCAGGATTAATTCTGGGTTTTATTTTGTTTATTTGATGAAAATGAACAACAACACACACCATGGAAACATTTTTGTTTGATTTGTGTCGAGTGAGATTTTCACCTAGAACCCAAAGGGGGGGTATTGGCACTTTTCATGGAAAAATGTGAAAAATTAAATTTTCTAAAAATGAAATAAATGCCTTCTAAACACCTCAAACATTCACTCTAAAACAGAAGATTGTTGTTTTTCGCAGTAGTTTTAGAAATTTGGGCTCTTTTAGTAACATTAACACCTGGGCTGAAGCATCTTTTATGATCATTTATTGTCTTTCAGGATACATTCTGGGTTTTATTTTGTTTATTTGATGAAAATGAACAACAATACACACCTTGGACACATTTTTGTTTGATTTGTGTCGAGGGAGATTTTCACCTAGAACCCAAAGGGGGGGTATTGGCACTTTTCATGGAAAAATGTGAAAAATTAAATTTTCTAAAAATGAATGAAATGCCTTCTAAACACCTCAAACATTCACTCTAAAACAGAAGATTGTTGTTTTTCGCAATATTTTTAGAAATTTGGGCTCTTTTAGTAACATTAACACTTTCTCTGAAGCAACTTTTATGCTCATTTCTTGTCCTTCAAGATTAATTCTGGGTTTTATTTTGTTTATTTGATGAAAATGAACAACAATACACACCATGGAAACATTTTTGTTTGATTTGTGTCGAGTGAGATTTTCACCTAGAACCCAAAGGGAGGGGTATTGGCACTTTTCATGGAAAAATGTGAAAAATTAAATTTTCTAAAAATGAAATAAATGCCTTCTAAACACCTCAAACATTCACTCTAAAACAGAAGATTGTTGTTTTTCGCAATATTTTTAGAAATTTGGGCTCTTTTAGTAACATTAACACTTTCGCTGAAGCAACTTCTATGCTCATTTCTTGTCTTTCAAGATTAATTCTGGGTTTTATTTTGTTTATTTGATGAAAATGAACAACAATACACACCATGGAAACATTTTTGTTTGATTTCTGTCGCGTGAGATTTTCACATAGAACCCAAAGGGGGAGTATTGGCACTTTTCATGGAAAAATGTGAAAAATTAAATTTTCTAAAAATGAAATAAATGCCTTCTAAACACCTCAAATATTCACTCTGAAACAGAAGATTGTTGTTTTTCGCAATATTTTTAGAAATTTGGGCTCTTTTAGTAACATTAACACTTGCGCTGAAGCATCTTTAATGCTCATTTCTTGTCTTTCAGGATTAATTCTGGGTTTTATTTTGTTTATTTGATGAAAATGAACCACAATACACACCATGGAAACATTTTTGTTTGATTTGTGTCGTGTGAGATTTTCACCTAGAACCCAAAGGGGGGGGTATTGGCCCTTTCATGGAAAAATGTGAAAAATTAAATTTTCTAAAAATGAAATAAATGCCTTCTAAACACCTCAAACATTCACTCTAAAACAGAAGATTGTTGTTTTTCGCAATATTTTTAGAAATTTGGGCTCTTTTAGTAACATTAACACTTGCGCTGAAGCAACTTTTATGCTCATTTCTTGTCTTTCAGGATTCATTCTGGGTTTTATTTTGTTTATTTGATGAAAATGAACAACAGTACACACCATGGAAACATTTTTGTTTGATTTGCGTCAAGTGAGATTTTCACCTAGAACCCAAAGGGGGGGGGATTGGCACTTTTCATGGAAAAATGTGAAAAATTAAATTTTCTAAAAATGAAATAAATGCCTTCTTAAAACCTCAAACATTCACTCTAAAACAGAAGATTGGGTTTTTTCGCAATATTTTTAGAAATTTGGGCTCTTTTAGTAACATTAACACCTGGGCTGAAGCATCTTTTATGATCATTTATTGTCTTTCAGGATACATTCTGGTTTTTATTTTGTTTATTTGATGAAAATGAACAACAATACACACCTTGGATACATTTTTGTTTGATTTGTGTCGAGTGAGATTTTCACCTAGAACCCAAAGGGGGGGTATTGGCACTTTTCATGGAAAAATGTGGTAAATTAAATTTTCTAAAAATAAAATAAATGCCTTCTAAACACCTCAAACATTCACTCTAAAACAGAAGATTGTTGTTTTTCGCAATATTTTTAGAAATTTGGGATCTTTTAGTAACTTTTACACGTGCGCTGAAGCAACTTTTATGCTCATTTCTTGTCTTTCAGGATTCATTCTGGGTTTTATTTTGTTTATTTGATGAAAATGAACAACAGTACACACCATGGAAACATTTTTGTTTGATTTGCGTCAAGTGAGATTTTCACCTAGAACCCAAAGGGGGGGGTATTGGCACTTTTCATGGAAAAATGTGAAAAATTAAATTTTCTAAAAATGAAATAAATGCCTTCTAAACACCTCAAACATTCACTCTAAAACAGAAGATTGTTGTTTTTCGCAATAGTTTTAGAAATTTGGGCTCTTTTAGTAACATTAACACCTGGGCTGAAGCATCTTTTATGATCATTTATTGTCTTTCAGGATACATTCTGGGTTTTATTTTGTTTATTTGATGAAAATGAACAACAATACACACCTTGGACACATTTTTGTTTGATTTGTGTCGAGGGAGATTTTCACCTAGAACCCAAAGGGGGGGTATTGGCACTTTTCATGGAAAAATGTGAAAAATTAAATTTTCTAAAAATGAATGAAATGCCTTCTAAACACCTCAAACATTCACTCTAAAACAGAAGATTGTTGTTTTTCGCAATATTTTTAGAAATTTGGGCTCTTTTAGTAACATTAACACTTTCTCTGAAGCAACTTTTATGCTCATTTCTTGTCCTTCAAGATTAATTCTGGGTTTTATTTTGTTTATTTGATGAAAATGAACAACAATACACACCATGGAAACATTTTTGTTTGATTTGTGTCGAGTGAGATTTTCACCTAGAACCCAAAGGGAGGGGTATTGGCACTTTTCATGGAAAAATGTGAAAAATTAAATTTTCTAAAAATGAAATAAATGCCTTCTAAACACCTCAAACATTCACTCTAAAACAGAAGATTGTTGTTTTTCGCAATATTTTTAGAAATTTGGGCTCTTTTAGTAACATTAACACTTTCGCTGAAGCAACTTCTATGCTCATTTCTTGTCTTTCAAGATTAATTCTGGGTTTTATTTTGTTTATTTGATGAAAATGAACAACAATACACACCATGGAAACATTTTTGTTTGATTTTTGTCGCGTGAGATTTTCACATAGAACCCAAAGGGGGAGTATTGGCACTTTTCATGGAAAAATGTGAAAAATTAAATTTTCTAAAAATGAAATAAATGCCTTCTAAACACCTCAAATATTCACTCTGAAACAGAAGATTGTTGTTTTTCGCAATATTTTTAGAAATTTGGGCTCTTTTAGTAACATTAACACTTGCGCTGAAGCATCTTTAATGCTCATTTCTTGTCTTTCAGGATTAATTCTGGGTTTTATTTTGTTTATTTGATGAAAATGAACCACAATACACACCATGGAAACATTTTTGTTTGATTTGTGTCGTGTGAGATTTTCACCTAGAACCCAAAGGGGGGGGTATTGGCCCTTTCATGGAAAAATGTGAAAAATTAAATTTTCTAAAAATGAAATAAATGCCTTCTAAACACCTCAAACATTCACTCTAAAACAGAAGATTGTTGTTTTTCGCAATATTTTTAGAAATTTGGGCTCTTTTAGTAACATTAACACTTGCGCTGAAGCAACTTTTATGCTCATTTCTTGTCTTTCAGGATTCATTCTGGGTTTTATTTTGTTTATTTGATGAAAATGAACAACAGTACACACCATGGAAACATTTTTGTTTGATTTGCGTCAAGTGAGATTTTCACCTAGAACCCAAAGGGGGGGGGATTGGCACTTTTCATGGAAAAATGTGAAAAATTAAATTTTCTAAAAATGAAATAAATGCCTTCTAAAAACCTCAAACATTCACTCTAAAACAGAAGATTGGGTTTTTTCGCAATATTTTTAGAAATTTGGGCTCTTTTAGTAACATTAACACCTGGGCTGAAGCATCTTTTATGATCATTTATTGTCTTTCAGGATACATTCTGGGTTTTATTTTGTTTATTTGATGAAAATGAACAACAATACACACCTTGGATACATTTTTGTTTGATTTGTGTCGAGTGAGATTTTCACCTAGAACCCAAAGGGGGGGTATTGGCACTTTTCATGGAAAAATGTGGTAAATTAAATTTTCTAAAAATAAAATAAATGCCTTCTAAACACCTCAAACATTCACTCTAAAACAGAAGATTGTTGTTTTTCGCAATATTTTTAGAATTTTGGGCTCTTTTAGTAACATTTACACGTGCGCTGAAGCAACTTTTATGCTCATTTCTTGTCTTTCAGGATTCATTCTGGGTTTTATTTTGTTTATTTGATGAAAATGAACAACAGTACACACCATGGAAACATTTTTGTTTGATTTGCGTCAAGTGAGATTTTCACCTAGAACCCAAAGGGGGGGGGTATTGGCACTTTTCATGGAAAAATGTGAAAAATTAAATTTTCTAAAAATGAAATAAATGCCTTCTAAACACCTCAAACATTCACTCTAAAACAGAAGATTGTTGTTTTTCGCAATAGTTTTAGAAATTTGGGCTCTTTTAGTAACATTAACACCTGGGCTGAAGCATCTTTTATGATCATTTATTGTCTTTCAGGATACATTCTGGGTTTTATTTTGTTTATTTGATGAAAATGAACAACAATACACACCTTGGATACATTTTTGTTTGATTTGTGTCGAGTGAGATTTTCACCTAGAACCCAAAGGGGGGGGGATTGGCACTTTTCATGGAAAAATGTGAAAAATTAAATTTTCTAAAAATGAAATAAATGCCTTCTTAAAACCTCAAACATTCACTCTAAAACAGAAGATTGGGTTTTTTCGCAATATTTTTAGAAATTTGGGCTCTTTTAGTAACATTAACACCTGGGCTGAAGCATCTTTTATGATCATTTATTGTCTTTCAGGATACATTCTGGGTTTTATTTTGTTTATTTGATGAAAATGAACAACAATACACACCTTGGATACATTTTTGTTTGATTTGTGTCGAGTGAGATTTTCACCTAGAACCCAAAGGGGGGGTATTGGCACTTTTCATGGAAAAATGTGGTAAATTAAATTTTCTAAAAATAAAATAAATGCCTTCTAAACACCTCAAACATTCACTCTAAAACAGAAGATTGTTGTTTTTCGCAATATTTTTAGAAATTTGGGCTCTTTTAGTAACATTTACACGTGCGCTGAAGCAACTTTTATGCTCATTTCTTGTCTTTCAGGATTCATTCTGGGTTTTATTTTGTTTATTTGATGAAAATGAACAACAGTACACACCATGGAAACATTTTTGTTTGATTTGCGTCAAGTGAGATTTTCACCTAGAACCCAAAGGGGGGGGTATTGGCACTTTTCATGGAAAAATGTGAAAAATTAAATTTTCTAAAAATGAAATAAATGCCTTCTAAACACCTCAAACATTCACTCTAAAACAGAAGATTGTTGTTTTTCGCAATAGTTTTAGAAATTTGGGCTCTTTTAGTAACATTAACACCTGGGCTGAAGCATCTTTTATGATCATTTATTGTCTTTCAGGATACATTCTGGGTTTTATTTTGTTTATTTGATGAAAATGAACAACAATACACACCTTGGACACATTTTTGTTTGATTTGTGTCGAGGGAGATTTTCACCTAGAACCCAAAGGGGGGGTATTGGCACTTTTCATGGAAAAATATGAAAAATTAAATTTTCTAAAAATGAATGAAATGCCTTCTAAACACCTCAAACATTCACTCTAAAACAGAAGATTGTTGTTTTTCGCAATATTTTTAGAAATTTGGGCTCTTTTAGTAACATTAACACTTTCTCTGAAGCAACTTTTATGCTCATTTCTTGTCCTTCAAGATTAATTCTGGGTTTTATTTTGTTTATTTGATGAAAATGAACAACAATACACACCATGGAAACATTTTTGTTTGATTTGTGTCGAGTGAGATTTTCACCTAGAACCCAAAGGGAGGGGTATTGGCACTTTTCATGGAAAAATGTGAAAAATTAAATTTTCTAAAAATGAAATAAATGCCTTCTAAACACCTCAAACATTCACTCTAAAACAGAAGATTGTTGTTTTTCGCAATATTTTTAGAAATTTGGGCTCTTTTAGTAACATTAACACTTTCGCTGAAGCAACTTCTATGCTCATTTCTTGTCTTTCAAGATTAATTCTGGGTTTTATTTTGTTTATTTGATGAAAATGAACAACAATACACACCATGGAAACATTTTTGTTTGATTTCTGTCGCGTGAGATTTTCACATAGAACCCAAAGGGGGAGTATTGGCACTTTTCATGGAAAAATGTGAAAAATTAAATTTTCTAAAAATGAAATAAATGCCTTCTAAACACCTCAAATATTCACTCTGAAACAGAAGATTGTTGTTTTTCGCAATATTTTTAGAAATTTGGGCACTTTTAGTAACATTAACACTTGCGCTGAAGCATCTTTAATGCTCATTTCTTGTCTTTCAGGATTAATTCTGGGTTTTATTTTGTTTATTTGATGAAAATGAACCACAATACACACCATGGAAACATTTTTGTTTGATTTGTGTCGTGTGAGATTTTCACCTAGAACCCAAAGGGGGGGGTATTGGCCCTTTCATGGAAAAATGTGAAAAATTAAATTTTCTAAAAATGAAATAAATGCCTTCTAAACACCTCAAACATTCACTCTAAAACAGAAGATTGTTGTTTTTCGCAATATTTTTAGAAATTTGGGCTCTTTTAGTAACATTAACACTTGCGCTGAAGCAACTTTTATGCTCATTTCTTGTCTTTCAGGATTCATTCTGGGTTTTATTTTGTTTATTTGATGAAAATGAACAACAGTACACACCATGGAAACATTTTTGTTTGATTTGCGTCAAGTGAGATTTTCACCTAGAACCCAAAGGGGGGGGGATTGGCACTTTTCATGGAAAAATGTGAAAAATTAAATTTTCTAAAAATGAAATAAATGCCTTCTAAAAACCTCAAACATTCACTCTAAAACAGAAGATTGGGTTTTTTCGCAATATTTTTAGAAATTTGGGCTCTTTTAGTAACATTAACACCTGGGCTGAAGCATCTTTTATGATCATTTATTGTCTTTCAGGATACATTCTGGGTTTTATTTTGTTTATTTGATGAAAATGAACAACAATACACACCTTGGATACATTTTTGTTTGATTTGTGTCGAGTGAGATTTTCACCTAGAACCCAAAGGGGGGGTATTGTCACTTTTCATGGAAAAATGTGGTAAATTAAATTTTCTAAAAATAAAATAAATGCCTTCTAAACACCTCAAACATTCACTCTAAAACAGAAGATTGTTGTTTTTCGCAATATTTTTAGAATTTTGGGCTCTTTTAGTAACATTTACACGTGCGCTGAAGCAACTTTTATGCTCATTTCTTGTCTTTCAGGATTCATTCTGGGTTTTATTTTGTTTATTTGATGAAAATGAACAACAGTACACACCATGGAAACATTTTTGTTTGATTTGCGTCAAGTGAGATTTTCACCTAGAACCCAAAGGGGGGGGTATTGGCACTTTTCATGGAAAAATGTGAAAAATTAAATTTTCTAAAAATGAAATAAATGCCTTCTAAACACCTCAAACATTCACTCTAAAACAGAAGATTGTTGTTTTTCGCAATAGTTTTAGAAATTTGGGCTCTTTTAGTAACATTAAAACCTGGGCTGAAGCATCTTTTATGATCATTTATTGTCTTTCAGGATACATTCTGGGTTTTATTTTGTTTATTTGATGAAAATGAACAACAATACACACCTTGGATACATTTTTGTTTGATTTGTGTCGAGTGAGATTTTCACCTAGAACCCAAAGGGGGGGGTATTGGCACTTTTCATGGAAAAATGTGAAAAATTAAATTTTCTAAAAATGAATAAAATGCCTTCTAAACACCTCAAACATTCACTCTAAAACAGAAGATTGTTGTTTTTCGCAATATTTTTAGAAATTTGGGCTCTTTTAGTAACATTAACACTTTCTCTGAAGCAACTTTAATGCTCATTTCTTGTCCTTCAAGATTAATTCTGGGTTTTATTTTGTTTATTTGATGAAAATGAACAACAATACACACCATGGAAACATTTTTGTTTGATTTGCGTCAAGTGAGATTTTCACCTAGAACCCAAAGGGGGGGGGATTGGCACTTTTCATGGAAAAATGTGAAAAATTAAATTTTCTAAAAATGAAATAAATGCCTTCTAAACACCTCAAACATTCACTCTAAAACAGAAGATTGGGTTTTTTCGCAATATTTTTAGAAATTCGGGCTCTTTTAGTAACATTAACACCTGGGCTGAAGCATCTTTTATGATCATTTATTGTCTTTCAGGATACATTCTGGGTTTTATTTTGTTTATTTGATGAAAATGAACAACAATACACACCTTGGATACATTTTTGTTTGATTTGTGTCTAGTGAGATTTTCACCTAGAACCCAAAGGGGGGGTATTGGCACTTTTCATGGAAAAATGTGGTAAATTAAATTTTCTAAAAATAAAATAAATGCCTTCTAAACACCTCAAACATTCACTCTAAAACAGAAGATTGTTGTTTTTCGCAATATTTTTAGAAATTTGGGCTCTTTTAGTAACATTTACACGTGCGCTGAAGCAACTTTTATGCTCATTTCTTGTCTTTCAGGATTCATTCTGGGTTTTATTTTGTTTATTTGATGAAAATGAACAACAGTACACACCATGGAAAAATTTTTGTTTGATTTGCGTCAAGTGCGATTTTCACCTAGAACCCAAAGGGGGGGGTATTGGCACTTTTCATGGAAAAATGTGAAAAATTAAATTTTCTAAAAATGAAATAAATGCCTTCTAAACACCTCAAACATTCACTCTAAAACAGAAGATTGTTGTTTTTCGCAATATTTTTAGAAATTTGGGCTCTTTTACTAAAATTAACACTTGCGCTGAAGCATCTTTTATGTTCATTTCATGTCTTTCAGGATTAATTCTGGGTTTTATTTTGTTTATTTGATGAAAATGAACAACAACACACACCATGGAAACATTTTTGTTTGATTTGTGTCGAGTGAGATTTTCACCTAGAACCCAAAGGGGGGGGTATTGGCACTTTTCATGGAAAAATGTGAAAAATTAAATTTTCTAAAAATGAAATAAATGCCTTCTAAACACCTCAAACATTCACTCTAAAACAGAAGATTGTTGTTTTTCGCAATAGTTTTAGAAATTTGGGCTCTTTTAGTAACATTAACACCTGGGCTGAAGCATCTTTTATGATCATTTATTGTCTTTCAGGATACATTCTGGGTTTTATTTTGTTTATTTGATGAAAATGAACAACAATACACACCTTGGATACATTTTTGTTTGATTTGTGTCGAGGGAGATTTTCACCTAGAACCCAAAGGGGGGGTATTGGCACTTTTCATGGAAAAATGTGAAAAATTAAATTTTCTAAAAATGAATGAAATGCCTTCTAAACACCTCAAACATTCACTCTAAAACAGAAGATTGTTGTTTTTCGCAATATTTTTAGAAATTTGGGCTCTTTTAGTAACATTAACACTTTCTCTGAAGCAACTTTTATGCTCATTTCTTGTCCTTCAAGATTAATTCTGGGTTTTATTTTGTTTATTTGATGAAAATGAACAACAATACACACCATGGAAACATTTTTGTTTTATTTGTGTCGAGTGAGATTTTCACCTAGAACCCAAAGGGAGGGGTATTGGCACTTTTCATGGAAAAATGTGAAAAATTAAATTTTCTAAAAATGAAATAAATGCCTTCTAAACACCTCAAACATTCACTCTAAAACAGAAGATTGGATTTTTTCGCAATATTTTTAGAAATTTGGGCTCTTTTAGTAACATTAACACTTGCGCTGAAGCAACTTTTATGCTCATTTCTTGTCTTTCAGGATTCATTCTGGGTTTTATTTTGTTTATTTGATGAAAATGAACAACAGTACACACCATGGAAACATTTTTGTTTGATTTGCGTCAAGTGAGATTTTCACCTAGAACCCAAAGGGGGGGGATTGGCACTTTTCATGGAAAAATGTGGTAAATTAAATTTTCTAAAAATGAAATAAATGCCTTCTAAACACCTCAAACATCCACTCTAAAACAGAAGATTGTTGTTTTTCGCAATATTTTTAGAAATTTGGGCTCTTTTACTAGAATTAACACTTGCGCTGAAGCATCTTTTATGTTCATTTCATGTCTTTCAGGATTAATTCTGGGTTTTATTTTGTTTATTTGATGAAAATGAACAACATAACACACCATGGAAACATTTTTGTTTGATTTGTGTCGAGTGAGATTTTCACCTAGAACCCAAAGGGGGGGGTATTGGCACTTTTCATGGAAAAATGTGAAAAATTAAATTTTCTAAAAATGAAATAAATGCCTTCTAAACACCTCAAACATTCACTCTAAAACAGAAGATTGTTGTTTTTCGCAATATTTTTAGAAATTTGGGCTCTTTTAGTAACATTAACACCTGGGCTGAAGCATCTTTTACGATCATTTATTGTCTTTCAGGATACATTCTGGGTTTTATTTTGTTTATTTGATGAAAATGAACAACAATACACACCTTGGATACATTTTTGTTTGATTTGTGTCGAGTGAGATTTTCACCTAGAACCCAAAGGGGGGGGTATTGGCACTTTTCATGGAAAAATGTGAAAAATTAAATTTTCTAAAAATGAATGAAATGCCTTCTAAACACCTCAAACATTCACTCTAAAACAGAATATTGTTGTTTTTCGCAATATTTTTAGAAATTTGGGCTCTTTTAGTAACATTAACACTTTCTCTGAAGCAACTTTTATGCTCATTTCTTGTCCTTCAAGATTAATTCTGGGTTTTATTTTGTTTATTTGATGAAAATGAACAACAATACACACCATGGAAACATTTTTGTTTGATTTGTGTCGAGTGAGATTTTCACCTAGAACCCAAAGGGGGGGTATTGGCACTTTTCATGGAAAAATGTGAAAAATTAAATTTTCAAAAATGAAATAAATGCCTTCTAAACACCTCAAATATTCACTCTGAAACAGAAGATTGTTGTTTTTCGCAATATTTTTAGAAATTTGGGCTCTTTTAGTAACAATAACACCTGGGCTGAAGCATCTTTATATGCTCATTTCTTGTCCTTCAAGATTAATTCTGGGTTTTATTTTGTTTATTTGATGAAAATGAACAACAATACACACCATGGATACATTTTTGTTTGATTTGTGTCGAGTGAGATTTTCACCTAGGACCCAAAGGGGGGGTATTGGCACTTTTCATGGAAAAATGTGACAAATTAAATTTTCTAAAAATGAAATAAATGCCTTCTAAACACCTCCAACATTCACTCTAAAACAGAAGATTGGATTTTTTCGCAATATTTTTAGAAATTTGGGCTCTTTTAGTAACATTAACACTTGCGCTGAAGCAACTTTTATGCTCATTTCTTGTCTTTCAGGATTCATTCTGGGTTTTATTTTGTTTATTTGATGAAAATGAACAACAGTACACACCATGGAAACATTTTTGTTTGATTTGCGTCAAGTGAGATTTTCACCTAGAACCCAAAGGGGGGGGATTGGCACTTTTCATGGAAAAATGTGGTAAATTAAATTTTCTAAAAATGAAATAAATGCCTTCTAAACACCTCAAACATCCACTCTAAAACAGAAGATTGTTGTTTTTCGCAATATTTTTAGAAATTTGGGCTCTTTTACTAGAATTAACACTTGCGCTGAAGCATCTTTTATGTTCATTTCATGTCTTTCAGGATTAATTCTGGGTTTTATTTTGTTTATTTGATGAAAATGAACAACATAACACACCATGGAAACATTTTTGTTTGATTTGTGTCGAGTGAGATTTTCACCTAGAACCCAAAGGGGGGGTATTGGCACTTTTCATGGAAAAATGTGAAAAATTAAATTTTCTAAAAATGAAATAAATGCCTTCTAAACACCTCAAACATTCACTCTAAAACAGAAGATTGTTGTTTTTCGCAATATTTTTAGAAATTTGGGCTCTTTTAGTAACATTAACACCTGGGCTGAAGCATCTTTTACGATCATTTATTGTCTTTCAGGATACATTCTGGGTTTTATTTTGTTTATTTGATGAAAATGAACAACAATACACACCTTGGATACATTTTTGTTTGATTTGTGTCGAGTGAGATTTTCACCTAGAACCCAAAGGGGGGGGTATTGGCACTTTTCATGGAAAAATGTGAAAAATTAAATTTTCTAAAAATGAATGAAATGCCTTCTAAACACCTCAAACATTCACTCTAAAACAGAATATTGTTGTTTTTCGCAATATTTTTAGAAATTTGGGCTCTTTTAGTAACATTAACACTTTCTCTGAAGCAACTTTTATGCTCATTTCTTGTCCTTCAAGATTAATTCTGGGTTTTATTTTGTTTATTTGATGAAAATGAACAACAATACACACCATGGAAACATTTTTGTTTGATTTGTGTCGAGTGAGATTTTCACCTAGAACCCAAAGGGGGGGTATTGGCACTTTTCATGGAAAAATGTGAAAAATTAAATTTTCAAAAATGAAATAAATGCCTTCTAAACACCTCAAATATTCACTCTGAAACAGAAGATTGTTGTTTTTCGCAATATTTTTAGAAATTTGGGCTCTTTTAGTAACAATAACACCTGGGCTGAAGCATCTTTATATGCTCATTTCTTGTCCTTCAAGATTAATTCTGGGTTTTATTTTGTTTATTTGATGAAAATGAACAACAATACACACCTTGGATACATTTTTGTTTGATTTGTGTCGAGTGAGATTTTCACCTAGGACCCAAAGGGGGGGTATTGGCACTTTTCATGGAAAAATGTGACAAATTAAATTTTCTAAAAATGAAATAAATGCCTTCTAAACACCTCCAACATTCACTCTAAAACAGAAGATTGTTGTTTTTCACAAAATTTTTAGAAATTTGGGCTCTTTTAGTAACATTAACACTTGCGCTGAAGCAACTTTTATGCTCATTTCTTGTCTTTCAGGATTAATTCTGGGTTTTATTTTGTTTATTTGATGAAAATGAACAACAGTACACACCATGGAAACATTTTTGTTTGATTTGCGTCAAGTGAGATTTTCACCTAGAACCCAAAGGGGGGGGGTATTGGCACTTTTCATGGAAAAATGTGAAAAATTAAATTTTCTAAAAATGAAATAAATGCCTTCTAAACACCTCAAACATTCACTCTAAAACAGAAGATTGTTGTTTTTCGCAATATTTTTAGAAATTTGGGCTCTTTTAGTAACATTAACACCTGGGCTCAAGCATCTTTTATGCTCATTTCTTGTCCTTCAAGATTAATTCTGGGTTTTATTTTGTTTATTTGATGAAAATGAACAACAATACACACCTTGGATACATTTTTGTTTGATTTGTGTCGAGTGAGATTTTCACCTAGAACCCAAAGGGGGGGTATTGGCACTTTTCATGGAAAAATGTGAAAAATTAAATTTTCTAAAAATGAAATAAATGCCTTCTAAACACCTCAAACATTCACTCTAAAACAGAAGATTGTTGTTTTTCGCAATATTTTTAGAAATATGGGCTCTTTTAGTAGCATAAACACTTTCTCTGAAGCAACTTTTATGCTCATTTCTTGTCCTTCATGATTAATTCTGGGTTTTATTTTGTTTATTTGATGAAAATGTACAACAATACACACCATGGAAACATTTTTGTTTGATTTGTGTCGGGTGAGATTTTCACCTAGAACCCAAAGGGGGTGGTATTGGCACTTTTCATGGAAAAATGTAAAAAATTAAATTTTCTAAAAATGAAATAAATGCCTTCTAAACACCTCAAACATTCACTCTAAAACAGAAGATTGTTGTTTTTCGCAATATTTTTAGAAATTTGGGCTCTTTTACTAAAATTAACGCTTGCGCTGAAGCATTTTTTATTTCATTTCATGTCTTTAAGGATTAATTCTGGGTTTTATTTTGTTTATTTGATGAAAATGAACAACAATACACACCATGGAAACATTTTTGTTTGATTTGTGTCGAGTGAGATTTTCACCTAGAACCCAAAGGGGGGGGTATTGGCACTTTTCATGGAAAAATGTGAAAAATTAAATTTTCTAAAAATGAATGAAATGCCTTCTAAACACCTCAAACATTCACTCTAAAACAGAAGATTGTTGTTTTTCGCAATAGTTTTAGAAATTTGGGCTCTTTTAGTAACATTAACACCTGAACTGAAGCATCTTTTATGATCATTTATTGTCTTTCAGGATACATTCTGGGTTTTATTTTGTTTATTTGATGAAAATGAACAACAATACACACCTTGGATACATTTTTGTTTGATTTGTGTCGAGTGAGATTTTCACCTAGAACCCAAAGGGGGGGGTATTGGCACTTTTCATGGAAAAATGTGAAAAATTAAATTTTCTAAAAATGAATAAAATGCCTTCTAAACACCTCAAACATTCACTCTAAAACAGAAGATTGTTGTTTTTCGCAATATTTTTAGAAATTTGGGCTCTTTTAGTAACATTAACACTTTCTCTGAAGCAACTTTAATGCTCATTTCTTGTCCTTCAAGATTAATTCTGGGTTTTATTTTGTTTAATTGATGAAAATGAACAACAATATACACCATGGAAACATTTTTGTTTGATATGTGTCAAGTTAGATTTTCACCTAGAACCCAAAGGGGGGGGTATTGGCACTTTTCATGGAAAAATATGAAAAATTAAATTTTCTAAAAATGAAATAAATGCCTTCTAAACACCTCAAACATTCACTCTAAAACAGAAGATTGTTGTTTTTCGCAATATTTTTAGAAATATGGGCTATTTTAGTAACATTAACACCTGGGCTGAAGCATCTTTTATGATCTTGTATTGTCTTTCAGGATTCATTCTGGGTTTTATTTTGTTTATTTGATGAAAATGAACAACAATACACACCTTGGATACATTTTTGTTTGATTTGTGTCGAGTGAGATTTTCACCTAGAACCCAAAGGGGGGTATTGGCACTTTTCATGGACAAATGTGAAAAATTAAATTTTCTAAAAATGAAATAAATGCCTTCTAAACACCTCAAACATTCACTCTAAAACAGAAGATTGTTGTTTTTCGCAATATTTTTAGAAATTTGGGCTCTTTTAGTAACATTAACACTTTCGCTGATGCAACTTCTATGCTCATTTCTTGTCTTTCAAGATTAATTCTGGGTTTTATTTTGTTTATTTAATGAAAATGAACAACAATACACACCATGGAAACATTTTTGTGTGATTTGTGTCGAGTGAGATTTTCACTTAGAACCCAAAGGGGGGGGATTGGCACTTTTCATGGAAAAATGTGAAAAATTAAATTTTCTAAAAATGAAATAAATGCCTTCTAAACACCTCAAATATTGACTCTGAAACAAAAAATTGTTGTTTTTCGCAATATTTTTAGAAATTTGGGCTCTTTTAGTAACATTAACACTTGCGCTGAAGCATCTTTAATGCTCATTTCTTGTCTTTCAGGATTAATTCTGGGTTTTATTTTGTTTATTTGATGAAAATGAACCACAATACACACCATGGAAACATTTTTGTTTGATTTGTGTCGAGTGAGATTTTCACCTAGAACCCAAAGGGGGGGGTATTGGCCCTTTCATGGAAAAATGTGAAAAATTAAATTTTCTAAAAATGAAATAAATGCCTTCTAAACACCTCAAACATTCACTCTAAAACAGAAGATTGTTGTTTTTCGCATTATTTTTAGAAATTTGGGCTCTTTTAGTAACATTAACACTTGCGCTGAAGCAACTTTTATGCTCATTTCTTGTCTTTCAGGATTCATTCTGGGTTTTATTTTGTTTATTTGATGAAAATGAACAACAGTACACACCATGGAAACATTTTTGTTAGATTTGCGTCAAGTGAGATTTTCACCTAGAACCCAAAGGGGGGGGTATTGGCACTTTTCATGGAAAAATGTGAAAAATTAAATTTTCTA
The DNA here is from genome assembly GCF_022747635.1 of Hetaerina americana. Classification (NCBI taxonomy): domain Eukaryota; kingdom Metazoa; phylum Arthropoda; class Insecta; order Odonata; family Calopterygidae; genus Hetaerina; species Hetaerina americana. The sequence continues at coordinate 62,202 of NW_027287179.1, read as the reverse complement.
AAAATAAAATAAATGCCTTCTAAACACCTCAAACATTCACTCTAAAACAGAAGATTGGGTTTTTTCGCAATATTTTTAGAAATTTGGGCTCTTTTAGTAACATTAACACCTGGGCTGAAGCATCTTTTATGATCATTTATTGTCTTTCAGGATACATTCTGGGCTTTATTTTGTTTATTTGATAAAAATGAACAACAATACACACCATGGAAACATTTTTGTTTGATTTGTTTAGAGTGAGATTTTCACCTAGAACCCAAAGGGGGTGGTATTGGCACTTTTCATGGAAAAATGTAAAAAATTAAATTTTCTAAAAATGAAATAAATGCCTTCTAAACACCTCAAACATTCACTCTAAAACAGAAGATTGTTGTTTTTCGCAATATTTTTAGAAATTTGGGCTCTTTTACTAAAATTAACGCTTGCGCTGAAGCATTTTTTATTTCATTTCATGTCTTTTAGGATTAATTCTGGGTTTTATTTTGTTTATTTGATGAAAATGAACAACAATACACACCATGGAAACATTTTTGTTTGATTTGTGTCGAGTGAGATTTTCACCTAGAACCCAAAGGGAGGGGTATTGGCACTATTCATGGAAAAATGTGAAAAATTAAATTTTCTAAAAATGAAATAAATACCTTCTAAACACCTCAAATATTCACTCTGAAACAGAAGACTGTTGTTTTTCGCAATATTTTTAGAAATTTGGGCTCTTTTAGTAACATTAACACCTGGGCTGAAGCATCTTTTATGCTCATTTCTTGTCCTTCAAGATTTTATCTGGGTTTTATTTTGTTTATTTGATGAAAATGAACAACAATACACACCTTGGATACATTTTTGTTTGATTTGTGGCGAGTGAGATTTTCACCTAGAACCCAAAGGGGGGGTATTGGCACATTTCATGGAAAAATGTGACAAATTAAATTTTCTAAAAATGAAATAAATGCCTTCTAAACACCTCAAACATTCACTCTAAAACAGAAGATTGTTGTTTTTCGCAATAGTTTTAGAAATTTGGGCTCTTTTAGTAACATTAACACCTGGGCTGAAGCATCTTTTATGATCATTTATTGTCTTTCAGGATACATTCTGGGTTTTATTTTGTTTATTTGATGAAAATGAACAACAATACACACCTTGGATACATTTTTGTTTGATTTGTGTCGAGGGAGATTTTCACCTAGAACCCAAAGGGGGGGTATTGGCACTTTTCATGGAAAAATGTGAAAAATTAAATTTTCTAAAAATGAATGAAATGCCTTCTAAACACCTCAAACATTCACTCTAAAACAGAAGATTGTTGTTTTTCGCAATATTTTTAGAAATTTGGGCTCTTTTAGTAACATTAACACTTTCTCTGAAGCAACTTTTATGCTCATTTCTTGTCCTTCAAGATTAATTCTGGGTTTTATTTTGTTTATTTGATGAAAATGAACAACAATACACACCATGGAAACATTTTTGTTTTATTTGTGTCGAGTGAGATTTTCACCTAGAACCCAAAGGGAGGGGTATTGGCACTTTTCATGGAAAAATGTGAAAAATTAAATTTTCTAAAAATGAAATAAATGCCTTCTAAACACCTCAAACATTCACTCTAAAACAGAAGATTGTTGTTTTTCACAAAATTTTTAGAAATTTCGGCTCTTTTAGTAACATTAACACTTGCGCTGAAGCAACTTTTATGCTCATTTCTTGTCTTTCAGGATTCATTCTGGGTTTTATTTTGTTTATTTGATGAAAATGAACAACAGTACACACCATGGAAACATTTTTGTTAGATTTGCGTCAAGTGAGATTTTCACCTAGAACCCAAAGGGGGGGTATTGGCACTTTTCATGGAAAAATGTGAAAAATTAAATTTTCTAAAAATGAAATAAATGCCTTCTAAACACCTCAAACATTCACTCTAAAACCGAAGATTGGGTTTTTTCGCAATATTTTTAGAAATTTGGGCTCTTTTAGTAACATTAACACCTGGGCTGAAGCATCTTTTATGATCATTTATTGTCTTTCAGGATACATTCTGGGTTTTATTTTGTATATTTGATGAAAATGAACAACAATACACACCTTGGATACATTTTTGTTTGATTTGTGTCGAGTGAGATTTTCACCTAGAACCCATAGGGGGGGTATTGGCACTTTTCATGGAAAAATGTGAAAAATTAAATTTTCTAAAAATGAAATAAATGCCTTCTAAACACCTCAAACATTCACTCTAAAACAGAAGATTGTTGTTTTTCGCAATATTTTTAGAAATTTGGGCTCTTTTAGTAACATTAACACCTGGGCTGAAGCATCTTTTACGATCATTTATTGTCTTTCAGGATACATTCTGGGTTTTATTTTGTTTATTTGATGAAAATGAACAACAATACACACCTTTGATACATTTTTGTTTGATTTAAGTCGAGTGAGATTTTCACCTAGAACCCAAAGGGGGGGGTATTGGCACTTTTCATGGAAAAATGTGAAAAATTAAATTTTCTAAAAATGAATGAAATGCCTTCTAAACACCTCAAACATTCACTCTAAAACAGAATATTGTTGTTTTTCGCAATATTTTTAGAAATTTGGGCTCTTTTACTAAAATTAACGCTTGCGCTGAAGCATTTTTTATTTCATTTCATGTCTTTTAGGATTAATTCTGGGTTTTATTTTGTTTATTTGATGAAAATGAACAACAATACACACCATGGAAACATTTTTGTTTGATTTGTGTCGAGTGAGATTTTCACCTAGAACCCAAAGGGAGGGGTATTGGCACTATTCATGGAAAAATGTGAAAAATTAAATTTTCTAAAAATGAAATAAATACCTTCTAAACACCTCAAATATTCACTCTGAAACAGAAGACTGTTGTTTTTCGCAATATTTTTAGAAATTTGGGCTCTTTTAGTAACATTAACACCTGGGCTGAAGCATCTTTTATGCTCATTTCTTGTCCTTCAAGATTTTATCTGGGTTTTATTTTGTTTATTTGATGAAAATGAACAACAATACACACCTTGGATACATTTTTGTTTGATTTGTGGCGAGTGAGATTTTCACCTAGAACCCAAAGGGGGGGTATTGGCACTTTTCATGGAAAAATGTGAAAAATTAAATTTTCTAAAAATGAAATAAATGCCTTCTAAACACCTCAAACATTCACTCTAAAACAGAAGATTGTTGTTTTTCACAAAATTTTTAGAAATTTCGGCTCTTTTAGTAACATTAACACTTGCGCTGAAGCAACTTTTATGCTCATTTCTTGTCTTTCAGGATTCATTCTGGGTTTTATTTTGTTTATTTGATGAAAATGAACAACAGTACACACCATGGAAACATTTTTGTTTGATTTGCGTCAAGTGAGATTTTCACCTAGAACCCAAAGGGGGGGGGTATTGGCACATTTCATGGAAAAATGTGACAAATTAAATTTTCTAAAAATGAAATAAATGCCTTCTAAACACCTCAAACATTCACTCTAAAACAGAAGATTGTTGTTTTTCGCAATATTTTCAGAAATTTGGGCTCTTTTAGTAACATTAACACCTGGGCTGAAGCATCTTTTATGCTCATTTCTTGTCCTTCAAGATTAATTCTGGGTTTTATTTTGTTTATTTGATGAAAATGAACAACAATACACACCTTGGATACATTTTTGTTTGATTTGTGTCGAGTGAGATTTTCACCTAGAACCCAAAGGGGGGGTATTGGCACTTTTCATGGAAAAATGTGAAAAATTAAATTTTCTAAAAATGAAATAAATGCCATCTAAACACCTCAAACATTCACTCTAAAACAGAAGATTGTTGTTTTTCGCAATATTTTTAGAAATTTGGGCTCTTTTAGTAACATTAACACCTGAACTGAAGCATCTTTTATGATCATTTATTGTCTTTCAGGATACATTCTGGGTTTTATTTTGTTTATTTGATGAAAATGAACAACAATACACACCTTGGATACATTTTTGTTTGATTTGTGTCGAGTGAGATTTTCACCTAGAACCCAAAGGGGGGGTATTGGCACTATTCATGGAAAAATGTGAAAAATTAAATTTTCTAAAAATGAATGAAATGCCTTCTAAACACCTCAAACATTCACTCTAAAAGAGAAGATTGGGTTTTTTCGCAATATTTTTAGAAATTTGGGCTCTTTTAGTAACATTAACACCTGGGCTGAAGCATCTTTTATGATCATTTATTGTCTTTCAGGATACATTCTGGGTTTTATTTTGTTTATTTGATGAAAATGAACAACAATACACACCTTGGATACATTTTTGTTTCATTTGTGTCGAGTGAGATTTTCACCTAGAACCCAAAGGGGGGGGTATTGGCACTTTTCATGGAAAAATGTGAAAAATTAAATTTTCTAAAAATGAATGAAATGCCTTCTAAACACCTCAAACATTCACTCTAAAACAGAAGATTGTTGTTTTTCGCAATATTTTTAGAAATTTGGGCTCTTTTAGTAACATTAACACTTTCTCTGAAGCAACTTTTATGCTCATTTCTTGTCCTTCTAGATTAATTCTGGGTTTTATTTTGTTTATTTGATGAAAATGAACAACAATACACACCATGGAAACATTTTTGTTTGATTTGTGTCGAGTGAGATTTTCACCTAGAACCCAAAGGGAGGGGTATTGGCACTATTCATGGAAAAATGTGAAAAATTAAATTTTCTAAAAATGAAATAAATACCTTCTAAACACCTCAAATATTCACTCTGAAACAGAAGACTGTTGTTTTTCGCAATATTTTTAGAAATTTGGGCTCTTTTAGTAACATTAACACCTGGGCTGAAGCATCTTTTATGCTCATTTCTTGTCCTTCAAGATTTTATCTGGGTTTTATTTTGTTTATTTGATGAAAATGAACAACAATACACACCTTGGATACATTTTTGTTTGATTTGTGGCGAGTGAGATTTTCACCTAGAACCCAAAGGGGGGGTATTGGCACTTTTCATGGAAAAATGTGAAAAATTAAATTTTCTAAAAATGAAATAAATGCCTTCTAAACACCTCAAACATTCACTCTAAAACAGAAGATTGTTGTTTTTCACAAAATTTTTAGAAATTTCGGCTCTTTTAGTAACATTAACACTTGCGCTGAAGCAACTTTTATGCTCATTTCTTGTCTTTCAGGATTCATTCTGGGTTTTATTTTGTTTATTTGATGAAAATGAACAACAGTACACACCATGGAAACATTTTTGTTTGATTTGCGTCAAGTGAGATTTTCACCTAGAACCCAAAGGGGGGGGTATTGGCACATTTCATGGAAAAATGTGACAAATTAAATTTTCTAAAAATGAAATAAATGCCTTCTAAACACCTCAAACATTCACTCTAAAACAGAAGATTGTTGTTTTTCGCAATAGTTTTAGAAATTTGGGCTCTTTTAGTAACATTAACACCTGGGATGAAGCATCTTTTATGATCATTTATTGTCTTTCAGGATACATTCTGGGTTTTATTTTGTTTATTTGATGAAAATGAACAACAATACACACCTTGGATACATTTTTGTTTGATTTGTGTCGAGGGAGATTTTCACCTAGAACCCAAAGGGGGGGTATTGGCACTTTTCATGGAAAAATGTGAAAAATTAAATTTTCTAAAAATGAATGAAATGCCTTCTAAACACCTCAAACATTCACTCTAAAACAGAAGATTGTTGTTTTTCGCAATATTTTTAGAAATTTGGGCTCTTTTAGTAACATTAACACTTTCTCTGAAGCAACTTTTATGCTCATTTCTTGTCCTTCAAGATTAATTCTGGGTTTTATTTTGTTTATTTGATGAAAATGAACAACAATACACACCATGGAAACATTTTTGTTTTATTTGTGTCGAGTGAGATTTTCACCTAGAACCCAAAGGGAGGGGTATTGGCACTTTTCATGGAAAAATGTGAAAAATTAAATTTTCTAAAAATGAAATAAATGCCTTCTAAACACCTCAAACATTCACTCTAAAACAGAAGATTGGATTTTTTCGCAATATTTTTAGAAATTTGGGCTCTTTTAGTAACATAAACACTTGCGCTGAAGCAACTTTTATGCTCATTTCTTGTCTTTCAGGATTCATTCTGGGTTTTATTTTGTTTATTTGATGAAAATGAACAACAGTACACACCATGGAAACATTTTTGTTTGATTTGCGTCAAGTGAGATTTTCACCTAGAACCCAAAGGGGGGGGATTGGCACTTTTCATGGAAAAATGTAGTAAATTAAATTTTCTAAAAATGAAATAAATGCCTTCTAAACACCTCAAACATCCACTCTAAAACAGAAGATTGTTCTTTTTCGCAATATTTTTAGAAATTTGGGCTCTTTTACTAGAATTAACACTTGCGCTGAAGCATCTTTTATGTTCATTTCATGTCTTTCAGGATTAATTCTGGGTTTTATTTTGTTTATTTGATGAAAATGAACAACATAACACACCATGGAAACATTTTTGTTTAATTTGTGTCGAGTGAGATTTTCACCTAGAACCCAAAGGGGGGGGTATTGGCACTTTTCATGGAAAAATGTGACAAATTAAATTTTCTAAAAATGAAATAAATGCCTTCTAAACACCTCAAACATTCACTCTAAAACAGAAGATTGTTGTTTTTCGCAATATTTTTAGAAATTTGGGCTCTTTTAGTAACATTAACACCTGGGCTGAAGCATCTTTTACGATCATTTATTGTCTTTCAGGATACATTCTGGGTTTTATTTTGTTTATTTGATGAAAATGAACAACAATACACACCTTTGATACATTTTTGTTTGATTTGTGTCGAGTGAGATTTTCACCTAGAACCCAAAGGGGGGGGTATTGGCACTTTTCATGGAAAAATGTGAAAAATTAAATTTTCTAAAAATGAATGAAATGCCTTCTAAACACCTCAAACATTCACTCTAAAACAGAATATTGTTGTTTTTCGCAATATTTTTAGAAATTTGGGCTCTTTTAGTAACATTAACACTTTCTCTGAAGCAACTTTTATGCTCATTTCTTGTCCTTCAAGATTAATTCTGGGTTTTATTTTGTTTATTTGATGAAAATGAACAACAATACACACCATGGAAACATTTTTGTTTGATTTGTGTCGAGTGAGATTTTCACCTAGAACCCAAAGGGGGGGTATTGGCACTTTTCATGGAAAAATGTGAAAAATTAAATTTTCAAAAATGAAATAAATGCCTTCTAAACACCTCAAATATTCACTCTGAAACAGAAGATTGTTGTTTTTCGCAATATTTTTAGAAATTTGGGCTCTTTTAGTAACAATAACACCTGGGCTGAAGCATCTTTATATGCTCATTTCTTGTCCTTCAAGATTAATTCTGGGTTTTATTTTGTTTATTTGATGAAAATGAACAACAATACACACCTTGGATACATTTTTGTTTGATTTGTGTCGAGTGAGATTTTCACCTAGAACCCAAAGGGGGGGGTATTGGCACTTTTCATGGAAAAATGTGAAAAATTAAATTTTCTAAAAATGAATGAAATGCCTTCTAAACACCTCAAACATTCACTCTAAAACAGAAGATTGTTGTTTTTCGCAATATTTTTAGAAATTTGGGCTCTTTTAGTAACATTAACACTTTCTCTGAAGCAACTTTTATGCTCATTTCTTGTCCTTCTAGATTAATTCTGGGTTTTATTTTGTTTATTTGATGAAAATGAACAACAATACACACCATGGAAACATTTTTGTTTGATTTGTGTCGAGTGAGATTTTCACCTAGAACCCAAAGGGAGGGGTATTGGCACTATTCATGGAAAAATGTGAAAAATTAAATTTTCTAAAAATGAAATAAATACCTTCTAAACACCTCAAATATTCACTCTGAAACAGAAGACTGTTGTTTTTCGCAATATTTTTAGAAATTTGGGCTCTTTTAGTAACATTAACACCTGGGCTGAAGCATCTTTTATGCTCATTTCTTGTCCTTCAAGATTTTATCTGGGTTTTATTTTGTTTATTTGATGAAAATGAACAACAATACACACCTTGGATACATTTTTGTTTGATTTGTGGCGAGTGAGATTTTCACCTAGAACCCAAAGGGGGGGTATTGGCACTTTTCATGGAAAAATGTGAAAAATTAAATTTTCTAAAAATGAAATAAATGCCTTCTAAACACCTCAAACATTCACTCTAAAACAGAAGATTGTTGTTTTTCACAAAATTTTTAGAAATTTCGGCTCTTTTAGTAACATTAACACTTGCGCTGAAGCAACTTTTATGCTCATTTCTTGTCTTTCAGGATTCATTCTGGGTTTTATTTTGTTTATTTGATGAAAATGAACAACAGTACACACCATGGAAACATTTTTGTTTGATTTGCGTCAAGTGAGATTTTCACCTAGAACCCAAAGGGGGGGGTATTGGCACATTTCATGGAAAAATGTGACAAATTAAATTTTCTAAAAATGAAATAAATGCCTTCTAAACACCTCAAACATTCACTCTAAAACAGAAGATTGTTGTTTTTCGCAATAGTTTTAGAAATTTGGGCTCTTTTAGTAACATTAACACCTGGGCTGAAGCATCTTTTATGATCATTTATTGTCTTTCAGGATACATTCTGGGTTTTATTTTGTTTATTTGATGAAAATGAACAACAATACACACCTTGGATACATTTTTGTTTGATTTGTGTCGAGGGAGATTTTCACCTAGAACCCAAAGGGGGGGTATTGGCACTTTTCATGGAAAAATGTGAAAAATTAAATTTTCTAAAAATGAATGAAATGCCTTCTAAACACCTCAAACATTCACTCTAAAACAGAAGATTGTTGTTTTTCGCAATATTTTTAGAAATTTGGGCTCTTTTAGTAACATTAACACTTTCTCTGAAGCAACTTTTATGCTCATTTCTTGTCCTTCAAGATTAATTCTGGGTTTTATTTTGTTTATTTGATGAAAATGAACAACAATACACACCATGGAAACATTTTTGTTTTATTTGTGTCGAGTGAGATTTTCACCTAGAACCCAAAGGGAGGGGTATTGGCACTTTTCATGGAAAAATGTGAAAAATTAAATTTTCTAAAAATGAAATAAATGCCTTCTAAACACCTCAAACATTCACTCTAAAACAGAAGATTGGATTTTTTCGCAATATTTTTAGAAATTTGGGCTCTTTTAGTAACATAAACACTTGCGCTGAAGCAACTTTTATGCTCATTTCTTGTCTTTCAGGATTCATTCTGGGTTTTATTTTGTTTATTTGATGAAAATGAACAACAGTACACACCATGGAAACATTTTTGTTTGATTTGCGTCAAGTGAGATTTTCACCTAGAACCCAAAGGGGGGGGATTGGCACTTTTCATGGAAAAATGTAGTAAATTAAATTTTCTAAAAATGAAATAAATGCCTTCTAAACACCTCAAACATCCACTCTAAAACAGAAGATTGTTGTTTTTCGCAATATTTTTAGAAATTTGGGCTCTTTTACTAGAATTAACACTTGCGCTGAAGCATCTTTTATGTTCATTTCATGTCTTTCAGGATTAATTCTGGGTTTTATTTTGTTTATTTGATGAAAATGAACAACATAACACACCATGGAAACATTTTTGTTTGATTTGTGTCGAGTGAGATTTTCACCTAGAACCCAAAGGGGGGGGTATTGGCACTTTTCATGGAAAAATGTGAAAAATTAAATTTTCTAAAAATGAAATAAATGCCTTCTAAACACCTCAAACATTCACTCTAAAACAGAAGATTGTTGTTTTTCGCAATATTTTTAGAAATTTGGGCTCTTTTAGTAACATTAACACCTGGGCTGAAGCATCTTTTACGATCATTTATTGTCTTTCAGGATACATTCTGGGTTTTATTTTGTTTATTTGATGAAAATGAACAACAATACACACCTTTGATACATTTTTGTTTGATTTGTGTCGAGTGAGATTTTCACCTAGAACCCAAAGGGGGGGGTATTGGCACTTTTCATGGAAAAATGTGAAAAATTAAATTTTCTAAAAATGAATGAAATGCCTTCTAAACACCTCAAACATTCACTCTAAAACAGAATATTGTTGTTTTTCGCAATATTTTTAGAAATTTGGGCTCTTTTAGTAACATTAACACTTTCTCTGAAGCAACTTTTATGCTCATTTCTTGTCCTTCAAGATTAATTCTGGGTTTTATTTTGTTTATTTGATGAAAATGAACAACAATACACACCATGGAAACATTTTTGTTTGATTTGTGTCGAGTGAGATTTTCACCTAGAACCCAAAGGGGGGGTATTGGCACTTTTCATGGAAAAATGTGAAAAATTAAATTTTCAAAAATGAAATAAATGCCTTCTAAACACCTCAAATATTCACTCTGAAACAGAAGATTGTTGTTTTTCGCAATATTTTTAGAAATTTGGGCTCTTTTAGTAACAATAACACCTGGGCTGAAGCATCTTTATATGCTCATTTCTTGTCCTTCAAGATTAATTCTGGGTTTTATTTTGTTTATTTGATGAAAATGAACAACAATACACACCTTGGATACATTTTTGTTTGATTTGTGTCGAGTGAGATTTTCACCTAGGACCCAAAGGGGGGGTATTGGCACTTTTCATGGAAAAATGTGACAAATTAAATTTTCTAAAAATGAAATAAATGCCTTCTAAACACCTCCAACATTCACTCTAAAACAGAAGATTGTTGTTTTTCACAAAATTTTTAGAAATTTGGGCTCTTTTAGTAACATTAACACTTGCGCTGAAGCAACTTTTATGCTCATTTCTTGTCTTTCAGGATTAATTCTGGGTTTTATTTTGTTTATTTGATGAAAATGAACAACAGTACACACCATGGAAACATTTTTGTTTGATTTGCGTCAAGTGAGATTTTCACCTAGAACCCAAAGGGGGGGGGTATTGGCACTTTTCATGGAAAAATGTGAAAAATTAAATTTTCTAAAAATGAAATAAATGCCTTCTAAACACCTCAAACATTCACTCTAAAACAGAAGATTGTTGTTTTTCGCAATATTTTTAGAAATTTGGGCTCTTTTAGTAACATTAACACCTGGGCTGAAGCATCTTTTATGCTCATTTTTTGTCCTTCAAGATTAATTCTGGGTTTTATTTTGTTTATTTGATGAAAATGAACAACAATACACACCTTGGATACATTTTTGTTTGATTTGTGTCGAGTGAGATTTTCACCTAGAACCCAAAGGGGGGGTATTGGCACTTTTCATGGAAAAATGTGAAAAATTAAATTTTCTAAAAATGAAATAAATGCCTTCTAAACACCTCAAACATTCACTCTAAAACAGAAGATTGTTGTTTTTCGCAATATTTTTAGAAATTTGGGCTCTTTTAGTAGCATAAACACTTTCTCTGAAGCAACTTTTATGCTCATTTCTTGTCCTTCATGATTAATTCTGGGTTTTATTTTGTTTATTTGATGAAAATGTACAACAATACACACCATGGAAACATTTTTGTTTGATTTGTGTCGGGTGAGATTTTCACCTAGAACCCAAAGGGGGTGGTATTGGCACTTTTCATGGAAAAATGTAAAAAATTAAATTTTCTAAAAATGAAATAAATGCCTTCTAAACACCTCAAACATTCACTCTAAAACAGAAGATTGTTGTTTTTCGCAATATTTTTAGAAATTTGGGCTCTTTTACTAAAATTAACGCTTGCGCTGAAGCATTTTTTATTTCATTTCATGTCTTTAAGGATTAATTCTGGGTTTTATTTTGTTTATTTGATGAAAATGAACAACAATACACACCATGGAAACATTTTTGTTTGATTTGTGTCGAGTGAGATTTTCACCTAGAACCCAAAGGGGGGGGTATTGGCACTTTTCATGGAAAAATGTGAAAAATTAAATTTTCTAAAAATGAATGAAATGCCTTCTAAACACCTCAAACATTCACTCTAAAACAGAAGATTGTTGTTTTTCGCAATAGTTTTAGAAATTTGGGCTCTTTTAGTAACATTAACACCTGAACTGAAGCATCTTTTATGATCATTTATTGTCTTTCAGGATACATTCTGGGTTTTATTTTGTTTATTTGATGAAAATGAACAACAATACACACCTTGGATACATTTTTGTTTGATTTGTGTCGAGTGAGATTTTCACCTAGAACCCAAAGGGGGGGGTATTGGCACTTTTCATGGAAAAATGTGAAAAATTAAATTTTCTAAAAATGAATAAAATGCCTTCTAAACACCTCAAACATTCACTCTAAAACAGAAGATTGTTGTTTTTCGCAATATTTTTAGAAATTTGGGCTCTTTTAGTAACATTAACACTTTCTCTGAAGCAACTTTAATGCTCATTTCTTGTCCTTCAAGATTAATTCTGGGTTTTATTTTGTTTAATTGATGAAAATGAACAACAATATACACCATGGAAACATTTTTGTTTGATATGTGTCAAGTTAGATTTTCACCTAGAACCCAAAGGGGGGGGTATTGGCACTTTTCATGGAAAAATATGAAAAATTAAATTTTCTAAAAATGAAATAAATGCCTTCTAAACACCTCAAACATTCACTCTAAAACAGAAGATTGTTGTTTTTCGCAATATTTTTAGAAATTTGGGCTATTTTAGTAACATTAACACCTGGGCTGAAGCATCTTTTATGATCTTGTATTGTCTTTCAGGATTCATTCTGGGTTTTATTTTGTTTATTTGATGAAAATGAACAACAATACACACCTTGGATACATTTTTGTTTGATTTGTGTCGAGTGAGATTTTCACCTAGAACCCAAAGGGGGGTATTGGCACTTTTCATGGACAAATGTGAAAAATTAAATTTTCTAAAAATGAAATAAATGCCTTCTAAACACCTCAAACATTCAATCTAAAACAGAAGATTGTTGTTTTTCGCAATATTTTTAGAAGTTTGGGCTCTTTTAGTAACATTAACACTTTCGCTGATGCAACTTCTATGCTCATTTCTTGTCTTTCAAGATTAATTCTGGGTTTTATTTTGTTTATTTAATGAAAATGAACAACAATACACACCATGGAAACATTTTTGTGTGATTTGTGTCGAGTGAGATTTTCACTTAGAACCCAAAGGGGGGGGATTGGCACTTTTAATGGAAAAATGTGAAAAATTAAATTTTCTAAAAATGAAATAAATGCCTTCTAAACACCTCAAATATTGACTCTGAAACAAAAGATTGTTGTTTTTCGCAATATTTTTAGAAATTTGGGCTCTTTTAGTAACATTAACACTTGCGCTGAAGCATCTTTAATGCTCATTTCTTGTCTTTCAGGATTAGTTCTGGGTTTTATTTTGTTTATTTGATGAAAATGAACCACAATACACACCATGCAAACATTTTTGTTTGATTTGTGTCGAGTGAGATTTTCACCTAGAACCCAAAGGGGGGGGTATTGGCCCTTTCATGGAAAAATGTGAAAAATTAAATTTTCTAAAAATGAAATAAATGCCTTCTAAACACCTCAAACATTCACTCTAAAACAGAAGATTGTTGTTTTTCGCATTATTTTTAGAAATTTGGGCTCTTTTAGTAACATTAACACTTGCGCTGAAGCAACTTTTATGCTCATTTCTTGTCTTTCAGGATTCATTCTGGGTTTTATTTTGTTTATTTGATGAAAATGAACAACAGTACACACCATGGAAACATTTTTGTTAGATTTGCGTCAAGTGAGATTTTCACCTAGAACCCAAAGGGGGGGGTATTGGCACTTTTCATGGAAAAATGTGAAAAATTAAATTTTCTAAAAATAAAATAAATGCCTTCTAAACACCTCAAACATTCACTCTAAAACAGAAGATTGGGTTTTTTCGCAATATTTTTAGAAATTTGGGCTCTTTTAGTAACATTAACACCTGGGCTGAAGCATCTTTTATGATCATTTATTGTCTTTCAGGATACATTCTGGGCTTTATTTTGTTTATTTGATAAAAATGAACAACAATACACACCATGGAAACATTTTTGTTTGATTTGTTTAGAGTGAGATTTTCACCTAGAACCCAAAGGGGGTGGTATTGGCACTTTTCATGGAAAAATGTAAAAAATTAAATTTTCTAAAAATGAAATAAATGCCTTCTAAACACCTCAAACATTCACTCTAAAACAGAAGATTGTTGTTTTTCGCAATAAATTTAGAAATTTGGGCTCTTTTACTAAAATTAACGCTTGCGCTGAAGCATTTTTTATTTCATTTCATGTCTTTTAGGATTAATTCTGGGTTTTATTTTGTTTATTTGATGAAAATGAACAACAATACACACCATGGAAACATTTTTGTTTGATTTGTGTCGAGTGAGATTTTCACCTAGAACCCAAAGGGAGGGGTATTGGCACTATTCATGGAAAAATGTGAAAAATTAAATTTTCTAAAAATGAAATAAATACCTTCTAAACACCTCAAATATTCACTCTGAAACAGAAGACTGTTGTTTTTCGCAATATTTTTAGAAATTTGGGCTCTTTTAGTAACATTAACACCTGGGCTGAAGCATCTTTTATGCTCATTTCTTGTCCTTCAAGATTTTATCTGGGTTTTATTTTGTTTATTTGATGAAAATGAACAACAATACACACCTTGGATACATTTTTGTTTGATTTGTGGCGAGTGAGATTTTCACCTAGAACCCAAAGGGGGGGTATTGGCACTTTTCATGGAAAAATGTGAAAAATTAAATTTTCTAAAAATGAAATAAATGCCTTCTAAACACCTCAAACATTCACTCTAAAACAGAAGATTGTTGTTTTTCACAAAATTTTTAGAAATTTCGGCTCTTTTAGTAACATTAACACTTGCGCTGAAGCAACTTTTATGCTCATTTCTTGTCTTTCAGGATTCATTCTGGGTTTTATTTTGTTTATTTGATGAAAATGAACAACAGTACACACCATGGAAACATTTTTGTTTGATTTGCGTCAAGTGAGATTTTCACCTAGAACCCAAAGGGGGGGGTATTGGCACATTTCATGGAAAAATGTGACAAATTAAATTTTCTAAAAATGAAATAAATGCCTTCTAAACACCTCAAACATTCACTCTAAAACAGAAGATTGTTGTTTTTCGCAATATTTTCAGAAATTTGGGCTCTTTTAGTAACATTAACACCTGGGCTGAAGCATCTTTTATGCTCATTTCTTGTCCTTCAAGATTAATTCTGGGTTTTATTTTGTTTATTTGATGAAAATGAACAACAATACACACCTTGGATACATTTTTGTTTGATTTGTGTCGAGTGAGATTTTCACCTAGAACCCAAAGGGGGGGTATTGGCACTTTTCATGGAAAAATGTGAAAAATTAAATTTTCTAAAAATGAAATAAATGCCATCTAAACACCTCAAACATTCACTCTAAAACAGAAGATTGTTGTTTTTCGCAATATTTTTAGAAATTTGGGCTCTTTTAGTAACATTAACACCTGAACTGAAGCATCTTTTATGATCATTTATTGTCTTTCAGGATACATTCTGGGTTTTATTTTGTTTATTTGATGAAAATGAACAACAATACACACCTTGGATACATTTTTGTTTGATTTGTGTCGAGTGAGATTTTCACCTAGAACCCAAAGGGGGGGTATTGGCACTATTCATGGAAAAATGTGAAAAATTAAATTTTCTAAAAATGAATGAAATGCCTTCTAAACACCTCAAACATTCACTCTAAAAAAGAAGATTGTTGTTTTTCGCAATATTTTTCGAAATTTGGGCTCTTTTAGTAACATTAACACCTGGGCTGAAGCATCTTTTATGATCATTTATTGTCTTTCAGGATACATTCTGGGTTTTATTTTGTTTATTTGATGAAAATGAACAACAATACACACCTTGGATACATTTTTGTTTCATTTGTGTCGAGTGAGATTTTCACCTAGAACCCAAAGGGGGGGGTATTGGCACTTTTCATGGAAAAATGTGAAAAATTAAATTTTCTAAAAATGAATGAAATGCCTTCTAAACACCTCAAACATTCACTCTAAAAGAGAAGATTGTTGTTTTTCGCAATATTTTTAGAAATTTGGGCTCTTTTAGTAACATTAACACTTTCTCTGAAGCAACTTTTATGCTCATTTCTTGTCCTTCTAGATTAATTCTGGGTTTTATTTTGTTTATTTGATGAAAATGAACAACAATACACACCATGGAAACATTTTTGTTTGATTTGTGTCGAGTGAGATTTTCACCTAGAACCCAAAGGGAGGGGTATTGGCACTATTCATGGAAAAATGTGAAAAATTAAATTTTCTAAAAATGAAATAAATACCTTCTAAACACCTCAAATATTCACTCTGAAACAGAAGACTGTTGTTTTTCGCAATATTTTTAGAAATTTGGGCTCTTTTAGTAACATTAACACCTGGGCTGAAGCATCTTTTATGCTCATTTCTTGTCCTTCAAGATTTTATCTGGGTTTTATTTTGTTTATTTGATGAAAATGAACAACAATACACACCTTGGATACATTTTTGTTTGATTTGTGGCGAGTGAGATTTTCACCTAGAACCCAAAGGGGGGGTATTGGCACTTTTCATGGAAAAATGTGAAAAATTAAATTTTCTAAAAATGAAATAAATGCCTTCTAAACACCTCAAACATTCACTCTAAAACAGAAGATTGTTGTTTTTCACAAAATTTTTAGAAATTTCGGCTCTTTTAGTAACATTAACACTTGCGCTGAAGCAACTTTTATGCTCATTTCTTGTCTTTCAGGATTCATTCTGGGTTTTATTTTGTTTATTTGATGAAAATGAACAACAGTACACACCATGGAAACATTTTTGTTTGATTTGCGTCAAGTGAGATTTTCACATAGAACCCAAAGGGGGGGGTATTGGCACTTTTCATGGAAAAATGTGACAAATTAAATTTTCTAAAAATGAAATAAATGCCTTCTAAACACCTCAAACATTCACTCTAAAACAGAAGATTGTTGTTTTTCGCAATATTTTTAGAAATTTGGGCTCTTTTAGTAACATTAACACCTGGGCTGAAGCATCTTTTATGCTCATTTCTTGTCCTTCAAGATTAATTCTGGGTTTTATTTTGTTTATTTGAAGAAAATGAACAACAATACACACCTTGGATACATTTTTGTTTGATTTGTGTCGAGTGAGATTTTCACCTAGAACCCAAAGGGGGGGGTATTGGCACTTTTCATGGAAAAATGTGAAAAATTAAATTTTCTAAAAATGAAATAAATGCCTTCTAAACACCTCAAACATTCACTCTAAAACAGAAGATTGTTGTTTTTCGCAATATTTTTAGAAATTTGGGCTCTTTTAGTAACATCAACACTTTCTCTGAAGCATCTTTTATGATCATTTATTGTCTTTCAGGATACATTCTGGGTTTATTTTTGTTTATTTGATGAAAATGAACAACAATACACACCTTGGATACATTTTTGTTTGATTTGTGTCGAGTGAGATTTTCACCTAGAACCCAAAGGGGGGGTATTGGCACTATTCATGGAAAAATGTGAAAAATTAAATTTTCTAAAAATGAATGAAATGCCTTCTAAACACCTCAAACATTCACTCTAAAAGAGAAGATTGTTGTTTTTCGCAATATTTTTAGAAATTTGGGCTCTTTTAGTAACATAAACACTTTCTCTGAAGCAACTTTAATGCTCATTTCTTGTCCTTCAAGATTAATTCTGGGTTTTATTTTGTTTATTTGATGAAAATGAACAACAATACACACCATGGAAACATTTTTGTTTGATATGTGTCAAGTTAGATTTTCACCTAGAACCCAAAGGGGGGGTATTGGCACTTTTCATGGAAAAATGTGAAAAATTAAATTTTCTAAAAATGAAATAAATGCCTTCTAAACACCTCAAACATTCACTCTAAAACAGAAGATTGTTGTTTTTTCGCAATATTTTTAGAAATTTGGGCTATTTTAGTAACATTAACACCTGGGCTGAAGCATCTTTAATGATTTTTTATTGTCTTTCAGGATTCATTCTGGGTTTTATTTTGTTTATTTGATGGAAATGAACAACAATACACACCTTGGATACATTTTTGTTTGATTTGTGTCGAGTGAGATTTTCACCTAGAACCCAAAGGGGGGGGGGGTATTGGCACTTTTCATGGAAAATGTGAAAAATTAAATTTTCTAAAAATGAAATAAATGCCTTCTAAACACCCTCAAACATTCACTCTAAAACAGAAGATTGTTGTTTTTCGCAATATTTTTTAGAAATTTGGGCTCTTTTAGTAACATTAACACTTTCGCTGAAGCAACTTCTATGCTCATTTCTTGTCTTTCAAGATTAATTCTGGGTTTTATTTTGTTTATTTGATGAAAATGAACAACATTACACACCATGGAAACATTTTTGTTTGATTTGTGTCGAGTGAGATTTTCACTTAGAACCCAAAGGGGGGGGTATTGGCACTTTTCATGGAAAAATGTGAAAAATTAAATTTTCTAAAAATGAAATAAATGCCTTCTAAACACCTCCAACATTCACTCTAAAACAGAAGATTGTTGTTTTTCACAAAATTTTTAGAAATTTGGGCTCTTTTAGTAACATTAACACTTGCGCTGAAGCAACTTTTATGCTCATTTCTTGTCTTTCAGGATTAATTCTGGGTTTTATTTTGTTTATTTGATGAAAATGAACAACAGTACACACCATGGAAACATTTTTGTTTTTATTTGTGTCGAGTGAGATTTTCACCTAGAACCCAAAGGGGGGGGGTATTGGCCCTTTCATGGAAAAATGTGAAAAATTAAATTTTCTAAAAATGAAATAAATGCCTTCTAAACACCTCAAACATTCACTCTAAAACAGAAGATTGTTGTTTTTCACAAAATTTTTAGAAATTTCGGCTCTTTTAGTAACATTAACACTTGCGCTGAAGCAACTTTTATGCTCATTTCTTGTCTTTCAGGATTCATTCTGGGTTTTATTTTGTTTATTTGATGAAAATGAACAACAGTACACACCATGGAAACATTTTTGTTAGATTTGCGTCAAGTGAGATTTTCACCTAGAACCCAAAGGGGGGGGTATTGGCACTTTTCATGGAAAAATGTGAAAAATTAAATTTTCTAAAAATGAAATAAATGCCTTCTAAACACCTCAAACATTCACTCTAAAACCGAAGATTGGGTTTTTTTCGCAATATTTTTAGAAATTTGGGCTCTTTTAGTAACATTAACACCTGGGCTGAAGCATCTTTTATGATCATTTATTGTCTTTCAGGATACATTCTGGGTTTTATTTTGTATATTTGATGAAAATGAACAACAATACACACCTTGGATACATTTTTGTTTGATTTGTGTCGAGTGAGATTTTCACCTAGAACCCATAGGGGGGGTATTGGCACTTTTCATGGAAAAATGTGAAAAATTAAATTTTCTAAAATGAAATAAATGCCTTCTAAACACCTCAAACATTCACTCTAAAACAGAAGATTGTTGTTTTTCGCAATATTTTTAGAAATTTGGGCTCTTTTAGTAACATTAACACTTTCTCTGAAGCAACTTTTATGCTCATTTCTTGTCCTTCAAGATTAATTCTGGGTTTTATTTTGTTTATTTGATGAAAATGAACAACAATACACACCTTGGATACATTTTTGTTTGATTTGTGTCGAGTGAGATTTTCACCTAGAACCCAAAGGGGGGGTATTGGCACTTTTCATGGAAAAATGTGAAAAATTAAATTTTCTAAAAATGAAATAAATGCCTTCTAAACACCTCAAACATTCACTCTAAAACAGAAGATTGTTGTTTTTTCACAAAATTTTTAGAAATTTGGGCTCTTTTAGTAACATTAACACTTGCGCTGAAGCAACTTTTATGCTCATTTCTTGTCTTTCAGGATTCATTCTGGGGTTTTATTTTGTTTATTTGATGAAAATGAACAACAGTACACACCATGGAAACATTTTTGTTTGATTTGCGTCAAGTGAGATTTTCACCTAGAACCCAAAGGGGGGGGTATTGGCACTTTTCATGGAAAAATGTGAAAAATTAAATTTTCTAAAAATGAAATAAATGCCTTCTAAACACCTCAAACATTCACTCTAAAACAGAAGATTGTTGTTTTTCGCAATATTTTTAGAAATTTGGGCTCTTTTAGTAACACTAACACCTGGGCTGAAGCATCTTTTATGCTCATTTCTTGTCCTTCAAGATTAATTCTGGGTTTTATTTTGTTTATTTGATGAAAATGAACAACAATACACACCTTGGATACATTTTTGTTTGATTTGTGTCGAGTGAGATTTTCACCTAGAACCCAAAGGGGGGGTATTGGCACTTTTCATGGAAAAATGAGAAAAATTAAATTTTCTAAAAATGAAATAAATGCCTTCTAAACACCTCAAACATTCACTCTAAAACAGAAGATTGTTGTTTTTCGCAATATTTTTAGAAATTTGGGCTCTTTTACTAAAATTAACACTTGCGCTGAAGCATTTTTTATGTTCATTTCATGTCTTTCAGGATTAATTCTGGGCTTTATTTTGTTTATTTGATGAAAATGAACAACAATACACACCATGGAAACATTTTTGTTTGATTTGTGTCAAGTGAGATTTTCACCTAGAACCCAAAGGGGGGGGTATTGGCACTTTTCATGGAAAAATGTGAAAAATTAAATTTTCTAAAAATGAAATAAATGCCTTCTAAACACCTCAAACATTCACTCTAAAACAGAAGATTGTTGTTTTTCGCAATAGTTTTAGAAATTTGGGCTCTTTTAGTAACATTAACACCTGAACTGAAGCATCTTTTATGATCATTTATTGTCTTTCAGGATACATTCTGGGTTTTATTTTGTTTATTTGATGAAAATGAACAACAATACACACCTTGGATACATTTTTGTTTGATTTGTGTCGAGTGAGATTTTCACCTAGAACCCAAAAAGGGGGATATTGGCACTTTTCATGGAAAAATGTGAAAAATTAAATTTTCTAAAAATGAATGAAATGCCTTCTAAACACCTCAAACATTCACTCTAAAACAGAAGATTGTTGTTTTTCGCAATATTTTTAGAAATTTGGGCTCTTTTAGTAACATTAACACTTGGGCTGAAGCATCTTTTATGATCTTTTATTGTTTTTCAGGATTCATTCTGGGTTTTATTTTGTTTATTTGATGAAAATGAACAACAATACACTCCTTGGATACATTTTTGTTTGATTTGTGTCGAGTGAGATTTTCACGTAGATCCCAAAGGGGGGGGTATTGGCACTTTTCATGGAAAAATGTGAAAAATTAAATTTTCTAAAAATGAAATAAATGCCTTCTAAACACCTCAAACATTCACTCTAAAACAGAAGATTGTTGTTTTTCGCAATATTTTTAGAAATTTGGGCTATTTTAGTAACATTAACACCTGGGCTGAAGCATCTTTTATGATCTTTTATTGTCTTTCAGGATTCATTCTGGGTTTTATTTTGTTTATTTGATGGAAATGAACAACAATACACACCTTGGATACATTTTTGTTTGATTTGTGTCGAGTGAGATTTTCACCTAGAACCCAAAGGGGGGGGTATTGGCACTTTTCATGGAAAAATGTGAAAAATTAAATTTTCTAAAAATGAAATAAATGCCTTCTAAACACCTCAAACATTCACTCTAAAACAGAAGATTGTTGTTTTTCGCAATATTTTTCGAAATTTGGGCTCTTTTAGTAACATTAACACTTGCGCTGAAGCAACTTTTATGCTCATTTCTTGTCTTTCAGGATTCATTCTGGGTTTTATTTTGTTTATTTGATGAAAATGAACAACAGTACACACCATGGAAACATTTTTGTTAGATTTGCGTCAAGTGAGATTTTCACCTAGAACCCAAAGGGGGGGGTATTGGCACTTTTCATGGAAAAATGTGAAAAATTAAATTTTCTAAAAATGAAATAAATGCCTTCTAAACACCTCAAACATTCACTCTAAAACCGAAGATTGGGTTTTTTCGCAATATTTTTAGAAATTTGGGCTCTTTTAGTAACATTAACACCTGGGCTGAAGCATCTTTTATGATCATTTATTGTCTTTCAGGATACATTCTGGGTTTTATTTTGTATATTTGATGAAAATGAACAACAATACACACCTTGGATACATTTTTGTTTGATTTGTGTCGAGTGAGATTTTCACCTAGAACCCATAGGGGGGGTATTGGCACTTTTCATGGAAAAATGTGAAAAATTAAATTTTCTAAAAATGAAATAAATGCCTTCTAAACACCTCAAACATTCACTCTAAAACAGAAGATTGTTGTTTTTCGCAATATTTTTAGAAATTTGGGCTCTTTTAGTAACATTAACACTTTCTCTGAAGCAACTTTTATGCTCATTTCTTGTCCTTCAAGATTAATTCTGGGTTTTATTTTGTTTATTTGATGAAAATGAACAACAATACACACCTTGGATACATTTTTGTTTGATTTGTGTCGAGTGAGATTTTCACCTAGAACCCAAAGGGGGGGTATTGGCACTTTTCATGGAAAAATGTGAAAAATTAAATTTTCTAAAAATGAAATAAATGCCTTCTAAACACCTCAAACATTCACTCTAAAACAGAAGATTGTTGTTTTTCACAAAATTTTTAGAAATTTGGGCTCTTTTAGTAACATTAACACTTGCGCTGAAGCAACTTTTATGCTCATTTTTTGTCTTTCAGGATTCATTCTGGGTTTTATTTTGTTTATTTGATGAAAATGAACAACAGTACACACCATGGAAACATTTTTGTTTGATTTGCGTCAAGTGAGATTTTCACCTAGAACCCAAAGGGGGGGGTATTGGCACTTTTCATGGAAAAATGTGAAAAATAAATTTTCTAAAAATGAAATAAATGCTTTCTAAACACCTCAAACATTCACTCTAAAACAGAAGATTGTTGTTTTTCGCAATATTTTTAGAAATTTGGGCTCTTTTAGTAACATTAACACCTGGGCTGAAGCATCTTTTATGCTCATTTCTTGTCCTTCAAGATTAATTCTGGGTTTTATTTTGTTTATTTGATGAAAATGAACAACAATACACACCTTGGATACATTTTTGTTTGATTTGTGTCGAGTGAGATTTTCACCTAGAACCCAAAGGGGGGGTATTGGCACTTTTCATGGAAAAATGTGAAAAATTAAATTTTCTAAAAATGAAATAAATGCCTTCTAAACACCTCAAACATTCACTCTAAAACAGAAGATTGTTGTTTTTCGCAATAGTTTTAGAAATTTGGGCTCTTTTAGTAACATTAACACCTGAACTGAAGCATCTTTTATGATCATTTATTGTCTTTCAGGATACATTCTGGGTTTTATTTTGTTTATTTGATGAAAATGAACAACAATACACACCTTGGATACATTTTTGTTTGATTTGTGTCGAGTGAGATTTTCACCTAGAACCCAAAGGGGGGGGTATTGGCACTTTTCATGGAAAAATGTGAAAAATTAAATTTTCTAAAAATGAATGAAATGCCTTCTAAACACCTCAAACATTCACTCTAAAACAGAAGATTGTTGTTTTTCGCAATATTTTTAGAAATTTGGGCTCTTTTACTAAAATTAACACTTGCGCTGAAGCATTTTTTATGTTCATTTCATGTCTTTCAGGATTAATTCTGGGTTTTATTTTGTTTATTTGATGAAAATGAACAACAATACACACCATGGAAACATTTTTGTTTGATTTGTGTCAAGTGAGATTTTCACCTAGAACCCAAAGGGGGGGGTATTGGCACTTTTCATGGAAAAATGTGAAAAATTAAATTTTCTAAAAATGAAATAAATGCCTTCTAAACACCTCAAACATTCACTCTAAAACAGAAGATTGTTGTTTTTCGCAATATTTTTAGAAATTTGGACTATTTTAGTAACATTAACACCTGGGCTGAAGCATCTTTTATGATCTTTTATTGTCTTTCAGGATTCATTCTGGGTTTTATTTTGTTTATTTGATGGAAATGAACAACAATACACACCTTGGATACATTTTTGTTTGATTTGTTTCGAGTGAGATTTTCACCTAGAACCCAAAGGGGGGGGTATTGGCACTTTTCATGGAAAATGTGAAAAATTAAATTTTCTAAAAATGAATGAAATGCCTACTAAACACCTCAAACATTCACTCTAAAACAGAAGATTGTTGTTTTTCGCAATATTTTTAGAAATTTGGGCTCTTTTAGTAACATTAACACTTTCTCTGAAGCAACTTTAATGCTCATTTCTTGTCCTTCAAGATTAATTCTGGGTTTTATTTTGTTTATTTGATGAAAATGAACAACAATACACACCATGGAAACATTTTTGTTTGATATGTGTCAAGTTATATTTTCACCTAGAACCCAAAGGGGGGGTATTGGCACTTTTCATGGAAAAATGAGAAAAATTAAATTTTCTAAAAATGAAATAAATGCCTTCTAAACACCTCAAACATTCACTCTAAAACAGAAGATTGTTGTTTTTCGCAATATTTTTAGAAATTTGGGCTATTTAAGTAACATTAACACCTGGGCTGAAGCATCTTTTATGATCTTGTATTGTCTTTCAGGATTCATTCTGGGTTTTATTTTGTTTATTTGATGAAAATGAACAACAATACACACCTTGGATACATTTTTGTTTGATTTGTGTCGAGTGAGATTTTCACCTAGAACCCAAAGGGGGGGGTATTGGCACTTTTCATGGAAAAATGTGAAAAATTAAATTTTCTAAAAATGAAATAAATGCCTTCTAAACACCTCAAACATTCACTCTAAAACAGAAGATTGTTCTTTTTCGCAATATTTTTAGAAATTTGGGCTCTTTTAGTAACATTAACACTTTCGCTGAAGCAACTTCTATGCTCATTTCTTGTCTTTCAAGATTAATTCTGGGTTTTATTTTGTTTATTTGATGAAAATGAACAACAATACACACCATGGAAACATTTTTGTGTGATTTGTGTCGAGTGAGATTTTCACTTAGAACCCAAAGGGGGGGGTATTGGCACTTTTCATGGAAAAATGTGAAAAATTAAATTTTCTAAAAATGAAATAAATGCCTTCTAAACACCTCAAATATTGACTCTGAAACAGAAGATTGTTGTTTTTCGCAATATTTTTAGAAATTTGGGCTCTTTTAGTAACATTAACACTTGCGCTGAAGCATCTTTAATGCTCATTTCTTGACTTTCAGGATTAATTCTGGGTTTTATTTTGTTTATTTGATGAAAATGAACCACAATACACACCATGGAAACATTTTTGTTTGATTTGTGTCGAGTGAGATTTTCACCTAGAACCCAAAGGGGGGGGTATTGGCCCTTTCATGGAAAAATGTGAAAAATTAAATTTTCTAAAAATGAAATAAATGCCTTCTAAACACCTCAAACATTCACTCTAAAACAGAAGAGTGTTGTTTTTCGCAATATTTTTAGAAATTTGGGCTCTTTTAGTAACATTAACACTTGCGCTGAAGCAACTTTTATGCTCATTTCTTGTCTTTCAGGATTCATTCTGGGTTTTATTTTGTTTATTTGATGAAAATGAACAACAGTACACACCATGGAAACATTTTTGTTAGATTTGCGTCAAGTGAGATTTTCACCTAGAACCCAATGGGGGGTATTGGCACTTTTCATGGAAAAATGTGAAAAATTAAATTTTCTAAAAATGAAATAAATGCCTTCTAAACACCTCAAACATTCACTCTAAAACAGAAGATTGGGTTTTTTCGCAATATTTTTAGAAATTTGGGCTCTTTTAGTAACATTAACACCTGGGCTGAAGCATCTTTTATGATCATTTATTGTCTTTCAGGATATATTCTGGGTTTTATTTTGTATATTTGATGAAAATGAACAACAATACACACCTTGGATACATTTTTGTTTGATTTGTGTCGAGTGAGATTTTCACCTAGAACCCATAGGGGGGGATATTGGCACTTTTCATGGAAAAATGTGAAAAATTAAATTTTCTAAAAATGAAATAAATGCCTTCTAAACACCTCAAACATTCACTCTAAAACAGAAGATTGTTGTTTTTCGCAATATTTTTAGAAATTTGGGCTCTTTTAGTAACATTAACACTTGAGCTGAAGCATCTTTTATGCTCATTTCTTGTCTTTCAGGATTAATTCTGGGTTTTATTTTGTTTATTTGATGAAAATGATCAACAATACACCATGGAAACATTTTTGTTTGATTTGTGTCGAGTGAGATTTTCACCTAGAACCCAAAGGGGGGGGTATTGGCACTTTTCATGGAAAAATGTGAAAAATTAAATTTTCTAAAAATGAAATAAATGCCTTCTAAACACCTCAAAAATTCACTCTAAAACAGAAGATTGTTGTTTTTCGCAATAGTTTTAGAAATTTGGGCTCTTTTAGTAACATTAACACCTGGGCTGAAGCATCTTTTATGATCATTTATTGTCTTTCAGGATACATTCTGGGTTTTATTTTGTTTATTTGATGAAAATGAACAACAATACACACCTTGGATACATTTTTGTTTGATTTGTGTCGAGTGAGATTTTCACCTAGAACCCAAAGGGGGGGGTTTTGGCACTTTTCATGGAAAAATGTGAAAAATTATATTTTCTAAAAATGAATGAAATGCCTTCTAAACACCTCAAACATTCACTCTAAAACAGAAGATTGTTGTTTTTCGCAATATTTTTAGAAATTTGGGCTCTTTTAGTAACATTAACACTTTCTCTGAAGCAACTTTTATGCTCATCTCTTGTCCTTCAAGATTAATTCTGGGTTTTATTTTGTTTATTTGATGAAAATGAACAACAATACACACCATGGAAACATTTTTGTTTGATTTGTGTCGAGTGAGATTTTCACCTAGAACCCAAAGGGAGGGGTATTGGCACTTTTCATGGAAAATGTGAAAAATTAAATTTTCTAAAAATGAAACTAATGCCTTCTGAACACCTCAAACATTCACTCTAAAACAGAAGATTGTTGTTTTTCGCAATATTTTTAGAAATTTGGGCTCTTTTAGTATCATTAACACCTGGGCTGAAGCATCTTTTATGATCATTTATTGTCTTTCAGGATACATTCTGGGCTTTATTTTGTTTATTTAATGAAAATGAACAACAATACACACCATGGAATCATTTTTGTTTGATTTGTGTCGAGTGAGATTTTCACCTTGAACCCAAAGGGGGGGGTATTGGCACTTTTCATGCAGAAATGCGAAAAATTAAAATTTCTAAAAATGAAATAAATGCCTTCTATACACCTCAAACATTCACTCTATAATGGAAGATTGTGGTTTTTCGCAATATTTTTTGAAATTTGGGCTCTTTTACTAACATTAACACTTGCGCTGAAGCATCTTTTATGCTCATTTCTTGTCTTTTAGGAGTTATTCTGGGTTTTATTTTGTTTATTAGATGAAAATGAACAACAATACACACCATGGAAACATTTTTGTTTGATTTGTGTCGAGTGAGATTTTCACCTAGAACCCAAATGGCGGGGTATTGAAACTTTTCATGGAAAAATGTGAAAAATTAAATTTTCTTAAAATGAAGTAAATGCCTTGTATACAACTCAAACATTCACTCTAAAACACAAGATTGTTGTTTTTCGCAATATTTTTAGAAATTTGGGCTCTTTTAGTAACATTAACACTTTCGCTGAAGCATCTTTTATTCTCATTTCTTGTCTTTCAGGATTAATTCTGGGTTTTATTTTGTTTATTTGATGAAAATGAACAACAATACACACCATGGAAACATTTTTGCTTGATTGGTGTCGAGTGAGATTTTCACCTAGAACCCAAAGGGTATTGGCACTTTTCATGGAAAAATGCGAAAAATTTAATTTTTCAAAAATAAAGTAAATGCCTTCTTTACACCTCAAACATTCACTCTTAAACTGAAGATGGTTCTTTTTCGCAATATTTTAGAAATTTGGGCTCTTTTAGTAACGTTAACACTTGCGCTGAAGCAACTTTTATGCTCATTTCTTGTCTTTCAGGATTCATTCTGGGTGTTATTTTGTTTATTTGATGAAAATGAACAACAATACACACCTTGGATACATTTTTGTTTGATTTGTGTCGAGTGAGATTTTCACCTAGAACCCAAAGGGGATTGGCAATTTTCATGGAAAAATGTGAAAAATTAAATTTTCTAAAAATGAAATAAATGCCTTCTAAACACCTCAAACATTCACTCTAAAACAGAAGATTGTTGTTTTTCGCAATATTTTTAGAAATTTGGGCTCTTTTAGTAACATTAACACTTGAGCTGAAGCATCTTTTATGCTCATTTCTTGTCTTTCAGGATTAATTCTGGGTTTTATTTTTATTTATTTGATGAAAATGATCAACAATACACCATGGAAACATTTTTGTTTGATTTGTGTCGAGTGAGATTTTCACCTAGAACCCAAAGGGGGGGGTATTGGCACTTTTCATGGAAAAATGTGAAAAATTAAATTTTCTAAAAATGAAATAAATGCCTTCTAAACACCTCAAAAATTCACTCTAAAACAGAAGATTGTTGTTTTTCGCAATAGTTTTAGAAATTTGGGCTCTTTTAGTAACATTAACACCTGGGCTGAAGCATCTTTTATGATCATTTATTGTCTTTCAGGATACATTCTGGGTTTTATTTTGTTTATTTGATGAAAATGAACAACAATACACACCTTGGATACATTTTTGTTTGATTTGTGTCGAGTGAGATTTTCACCTAGAACCCAAAGGGGGGGGTTTTGGCACTTTTCATGGAAAAATGTGAAAAATTATATTTTCTAAAAATGAATGAAATGCCTTCTAAACACCTCAAACATTCACTCTAAAACAGAAGATTGTTGTTTTTCGCAATATTTTTAGAAATTTGGGCTCTTTTAGTAACATTAACACTTTCTCTGAAGCAACTTTTATGCTCATCTCTTGTCCTTCAAGATTAATTCTGGGTTTTATTTTGTTTATTTGATGAAAATGAACAACAATACACACCATGGAAACATTTTTGTTTGATTTGTGTCGAGTGAGATTTTCACCTAGAACCCAAAGGGAGGGGTATTGGCACTTTTCATGGAAAATGTGAAAAATTAAATTTTCTAAAAATGAAACTAATGCCTTCTGAACACCTCAAACATTCACTCTAAAACAGAAGATTGTTGTTTTTCGCAATATTTTTAGAAATTTGGGCTCTTTTAGTATCATTAACACCTGGGCTGAAGCATCTTTTATGATCATTTATTGTCTTTCAGGATACATTCTGGGCTTTATTTTGTTTATTTAATGAAAATGAACAACAATACACACCATGGAATCATTTTTGTTTGATTTGTGTCGAGTGAGATTTTCACCTTGAACCCAAAGGGGGGGGTATTGGCACTTTTCATGCAGAAATGCGAAAAATTAAAATTTCTAAAAATGAAATAAATGCCTTCTATACACCTCAAACATTCACTCTATAATGGAAGATTGTGGTTTTTCGCAATATTTTTTGAAATTTGGGCTCTTTTACTAACATTAACACTTGCGCTGAAGCATCTTTTATGCTCATTTCTTGTCTTTTAGGAGTTATTCTGGGTTTTATTTTGTTTATTAGATGAAAATGAACAACAATACACACCATGGAAACATTTTTGTTTGATTTGTGTCGAGTGAGATTTTCACCTAGAACCCAAATGGCGGGGTATTGAAACTTTTCATGGAAAAATGTGAAAAATTAAATTTTCTTAAAATGAAGTAAATGCCTTGTATACAACTCAAACATTCACTCTAAAACACAAGATTGTTGTTTTTCGCAATATTTTTAGAAATTTGGGCTCTTTTAGTAACATTAACACTTTCGCTGAAGCGTCTTTTATTCTCATTTCTTGTCTTTCAGGATTAATTCTGGGTTTTATTTTGTTTATTTGATGAAAATGAACAACAATACACACCATGGAAACATTTTTGCTTGATTGGTGTCGAGTGAGATTTTCACCTAGAACCCAAAGGGTATTGGCACTTTTCATGGAAAAATGCGAAAAATTTAATTTTTCAGAAATAAAGTAAATGCCTTCTTTACACCTCAAACATTCACTCTTAAACTGAAGATGGTTCTTTTTCGCAATATTTTTAGAAATTTGGGCTCTTTTAGTAACGTTAACACTTGCGCTGAAGCAACTTTTATGCTCATTTCTTGTCTTTCAGGATTCATTCTGGGTGTTATTTTGTTTATTTGATGAAAATGAACAACAATACACACCTTGGATACATTTTTGTTTGATTTGTGTCGAGTGAGATTTTCACCTAGAACCCAAAGGGGATTGGCAATTTTCATGGAAAAATGTGAAAAATTAAATTTTCTAAAAATGAAATAAATGCCTTCTAAACACCTCAAACATTCACTCTAAAACAGAAGATTGTTGTTTTTCGCAATATTTTTAGAAATTTGGGCTCTTTTTGTAACATTAACACTTTCTCTGAAGCAACTTTTATGCTCATTTCTTGTCCTTCAAGATTAATTCTGGGTTTTATTTTGTTTATTTGATGAAAATGAACAACAATACACACCATGGAAACATTTTTGTTTGATTTGTGTCGAGTGAGATTTTCACCTAGAACCCAAAGGGGGGGTATTGGCACTTTTCATGGAAAAATGTGAAAAATTAAATTTTCTAAAAATGAAATAAATGCCTTCTAAACACCTCAAACATTCACTCTAAAACAGAAGATTGTTGTTTTTCGCAATATTTTTAGAAATTTGGGCTCTTTTAGTAACATTAACACCTGGGCTGAAGCATCTTTTATGATCATGTATTGTCTTTCAGGATACATTCTGGGTTTTATTTTGTTTATTTGATGAAAATGAACAACAATACACACCTTGGATACATTTTTGTTTGATTTTTTTCGAGTGAGATTTTCACCTAGAACCCAAAGGGGGGGGTATTGGCACTTTTCATGGAAAAATGTGAAAAATTAAATTTTCTAAAAATGAATGAAATGCCTTCTAAACACCTCAAACATTCACTCTAAAACAGAAGATTGTTGATTTTCGCAATATTTTTAGAAATTTGGGCTCTTTTAGTAACATTAACACTTTCTCTGAAGCAACTTTTATGCTCATTTCTTGTCCTTCAAGATTAATTCTGGGTTTTATTTTGTTTATTTGATGAAAATGAACAACAATACACACCATGGAAACATTTTTGTTTGATTTGTGTTGAGTGAGATTTTCACCTAGAACCCAAAGGGAGGGGTATTGGCCCTTTCATGGAAAATGTGAAAAATTAAATTTTCTAAAAATGAAATAAATGCCTTCTAAACACCTCAAACATTCACTCTAAAACAGAAGATTGTTGTTTTTCGCAAAATTTTTAGAAATTTGGGCTCTTTTAGTAACATTAACACCTGGGCTGAAGCATCTTTTATGATCATTTATTGTCTTTCAGGATACATTCTGGGCTTTATTTTGTTTATTTGATGAAAATGAACAAATATACACAACATGGAAACATTTTTGTTTGATTTGTTTAGAGTGAGATTTTCACCTAGAACCCAAAGGGGGGGGTATTGGCACTTTTCATGGAAAAATGTGAAAAATTAAATTTTCTAAAAATGAAATAAATGCCTTCTAAACACCTCAAACATTCACTCTAAAACAGATGATTGTTGTTTTTCGCAATATTTTTAGAAATTTGGGCTCTTTTAGTAAAATTAACACTTGCGCTGAAGCATCTTTTATGCTCATTTCATGTCTTTCAGAATTAATTCTGGGTTTTATTTTGTTTTTTTGATGAAAATGAACAACAATACACACCATGGAAACATTTTTGTTTGATTTGTGTCGAGTGTGATTTTCACCTAGAACCCAAAGGGGGGGGTATTGGCACTTTTCATGGAAAAATGTGAAAAATTAAATTTTCTAAAAATGAAATAAATGCCTTCTAAACACCTCAAACATTCACTCTAAAACAGAAGATTGTTGTTTTTCGCAATATTTTTAGAAATTTGGGCTCTTTTAGTAACATTAACACTTTCTCTGAAGCAACTTTTATGCTCATTTCTTGTCCTTCAAGATTAATTCTGGGTTTTATTTTGTTTATTTGATGAAAATGAACAACAATACACACCTTGGATACATTTTTGTTTGATTTGTGTCGAGTGAGATTTTCACCTAGAACCCAAAGGGGGGGTATTGGCACTTTTCATGGAAAAATGTGAAAAATTAAATTTTCTAAAAATGAAATAAATGCCTTCTAAACACCTCAAACATTCACTCTAAAACAGATGATTGTTGTTTTTCGCAATATTTTTAGAAATTTGGGCTCTTTTAGTAAAATTAACACTTGCGCTGAAGCATCTTTTATGCTCATTTCATGTCTTTCAGAATTAATTCTGGGTTTTATTTTGTTTATTTGATGAAAATGATCAACAATACACCATGGAAACATTTTTGTTTGATTTGTGTCGAGTGAGATTTTCACCTAGAACCCAAAGGGGGGGGTATTGGCACTTTTCATGGAAAAATGTGAAAAATTAAATTTTCTAAAAATGAAATAAATGCCTTCTAAACACCTCAAAAATTCACTCTAAAACAGAAGATTGTTGTTTTTCGCAATAGTTTTAGAAATTTGGGCTCTTTTAGTAACATTAACACCTGGGCTGAAGCATCTTTTATGATCATTTATTGTCTTTCAGGATACATTCTGGGTTTTATTTTGTTTATTTGATGAAAATGAACAACAATACACACCTTGGATACATTTTTGTTTGATTTGTGTCGAGTGAGATTTTCACCTAGAACCCAAAGGGGGGGGTTTTGGCACTTTTCATGGAAAAATGTGAAAAATTATATTTTCTAAAAATGAATGAAATGCCTTCTAAACACCTCAAACATTCACTCTAAAACAGAAGATTGTTGTTTTTCGCAATATTTTTAGAAATTTGGGCTCTTTTAGTAACATTAACACTTTCTCTGAAGCAACTTTTATGCTCATCTCTTGTCCTTCAAGATTAATTCTGGGTTTTATTTTGTTTATTTGATGAAAATGAACAACAATACACACCATGGAAACATTTTTGTTTGATTTGTGTCGAGTGAGATTTTCACCTAGAACCCAAAGGGAGGGGTATTGGCACTTTTCATGGAAAATGTGAAAAATTAAATTTTCTAAAAATGAAACTAATGCCTTCTGAACACCTCAAACATTCACTCTAAAACAGAAGATTGTTGTTTTTCGCAATATTTTTAGAAATTTGGGCTCTTTTAGTATCATTAACACCTGGGCTGAAGCATCTTTTATGATCATTTATTGTCTTTCAGGATACATTCTGGGCTTTATTTTGTTTATTTAATGAAAATGAACAACAATACACACCATGGAATCATTTTTGTTTGATTTGTGTCGAGTGAGATTTTCACCTTGAACCCAAAGGGGGGGGTATTGGCACTTTTCATGCAGAAATGCGAAAAATTAAAATTTCTAAAAATGAAATAAATGCCTTCTATACACCTCAAACATTCACTCTATAATGGAAGATTGTGGTTTTTCGCAATATTTTTTGAAATTTGGGCTCTTTTACTAACATTAACACTTGCGCTGAAGCATCTTTTATGCTCATTTCTTGTCTTTTAGGAGTTATTCTGGGTTTTATTTTGTTTAGTAGATGAAAATGAACAACAATACACACCATGGAAACATTTTTGTTTGATTTGTGTCGAGTGAGATTTTCACCTAGAACCCAAATGGCGGGGTATTGAAACTTTTCATGGAAAAATGTGAAAAATTAAATTTTCTTAAAATGAAGTAAATGCCTTGTATACAACTCAAACATTCACTCTAAAACACAAGATTGTTGTTTTTCGCAATATTTTTAGAAATTTGGGCTCTTTTAGTAACATTAACACTTTCGCTGAAGCATCTTTTATTCTCATTTCTTGTCTTTCAGGATTAATTCTGGGTTTTATTTTGTTTATTTGATGAAAATGAACAACAATACACACCATGGAAACATTTTTGCTTGATTGGTGTCGAGTGAGATTTTCACCTAGAACCCACGGGGTATTGGCACTTTTCATGGAAAAATGCGAAAAATTTAATTTTTCAAAAATAAAGTAAATGCCTTCTTTACACCTCAAACATTCACTCTTAAACTGAAGATGGTTCTTTTTCGCAATATTTTTAGAAATTTGGGCTCTTTTAGTAACGTTAACACTTGCGCTGAAGCAACTTTTATGCTCATTTCTTGTCTTTCAGGATTCATTCTGGGTGTTATTTTGTTTATTTGATGAAAATGAACAACAATACACACCTTGGATACATTTTTGTTTGATTTGTGTCGAGTGAGATTTTCACCTAGAACCCAAAGGGGATTGGCAATTTTCATGGAAAAATGTGAAATATTAAATTTTCTAAAAATGAAATAAATGCCTTCTAAACACCTCAAACATTCACTCTAAAACAGAAGATTGTTGTTTTTCGCAATATTTTTAGAAATTTGGGCTCTTTTTGTAACATTAACACTTTCTCTGAAGCAACTTTTATGCTCATTTCTTGTCCTTCAAGATTAATTCTGGGTTTTATTTTGTTTATTTGATGAAAATGAACAACAATACACACCATGGAAACATTTTTGTTTGATTTGTGTCGAGTGAGATTTTCACCTAGAACCCAAAGGGGGGGTATTGGCACTTTTCATGGAAAAATGTGAAAAATTAAATTTTCTAAAAATGAAATAAATGCCTTCTAAACACCTCAAACATTCACTCTAAAACAGAAGATTGTTGTTTTTCGCAATATTTTTAGAAATTTGGGCTCTTTTAGTAACATTAACACCTGGGCTGAAGCATCTTTTATGATCATGTACTGTCTTTCAGGATACATTCTGGGTTTTATTTTGTTTATTTGATGAAAATGAACAACAATACACACCTTGGATACATTTTTGTTTGATTTTTTTCGAGTGAGATTTTCACCTAGAACCCAAAGGGGGGGGTATTGGCACTTTTCATGGAAAAATGTGAAAAATTAAATTTTCTAAAAATGAATGAAATGCCTTCTAAACACCTCAAACATTCACTCTAAAACAGAAGATTGTTGATTTTCGCAATATTTTTAGAAATTTGGGCTCTTTTAGTAACATTAACACTTTCTCTGAAGCAACTTTTATGCTCATTTCTTGTCCTTCAAGATTAATTCTGGGTTTTATTTTGTTTATTTGATGAAAATGAACAACAATACACACCATGGAAACATTTTTGTTTGATTTGTGTTGAGTGAGATTTTCACCTAGAACCCAAAGGGAGGGGTATTGGCCCTTTCATGGAAAATGTGAAAAATTAAATTTTCTAAAAATGAAATAAATGCCTTCTAAACACCTCAAACATTCACTCTAAAACAGAAGATTGTTGTTTTTCGCAATATTTTTAGAAATTTGGGCTCTTTTAGTAACATTAACACCTGGGCTGAAGCATCTTTTATGATCATTTATTGTCTTTCAGGATACATTCTGGGCTTTATTTTGTTTATTTGATGAAAATGAACAAATATACACAACATGGAAACATTTTTGTTTGATTTGTTTAGAGTGAGATTTTCACCTAGAACCCAAAGGGGGGGGTATTGGCACTTTTCATGGAAAAATGTGAAAAATTAAATTTTCTAAAAATGAAATAAATGCCTTCTAAACACCTCAAACATTCACTCTAAAACAGATGATTGTTGTTTTTCGCAATATTTTTAGAAATTTGGGCTCTTTTAGTAAAATTAACACTTGCGCTGAAGCATCTTTAATGCTCATTTCATGTCTTTCAGAATTAATTCTGGGTTTTATTTTGTTTTTTTGATGAAAATGAACAACAATACACACCATGGAAACATTTTTGTTTGATTTGTGTCGAGTGTGATTTTCACCTAGAACCCAAAGGGGGGGGTATTGGCACTTTTCATGGAAAAATGTGAAAAATTAAATTTTCTAAAAATGAAATAAATGCCTTCTAAACACCTCAAACATTCACTCTAAAACAGAAGATTGTTGTTTTTCGCAATATTTTTAGAAATTTGGGCTCTTTTAGTAACATTAACACTTTCTCTGAAGCAACTTTTATGCTCATTTCTTGTCCTTCAAGATTAATTCTGGGTTTTATTTTGTTTATTTGATGAAAATGAACAACAATACACACCATGGAAACATTTTTGTTTGATTTGTGTTGAGTGAGATTTTCACCTAGAACCCAAAGGGAGGGGTATTGGCACTTTTAATGGAAAATGTGAAAAATTAAATTTTCTAAAAATGAAATAAATGCCTTCTTAACACCTCAAACATTCACTCTAAAACAGAAGATTGTTGTTTTTCGCAATATTTTTAGAAATTTGGGCTCTTTTAGTAACATTAACACCTGGGCTGAAGCATCTTTTATGATCATTTATTGTCTTTCAGGATACATTCTGGGCTTTATTTTGTTTATTTGATAAAAATGAACAACAATACACACCATGGAAACATTTTTGTTTGATTTGTTTAGAGTGAGATTTTCACCTAGAACCCAAAGGGGGGGGTATTGGCACTTTTCATGGAAAATGTAAAAAATTAAATTTTCTAAAAATGAAATAAATGCCTTCTAAACACCTCAAACATTTACTCTAAAACAGAAGATTGTAGTTTTTCGCAATATTTTTAGAAATTTGGGCTCTTTTAGTAACATTAACTCCTGGGCTGAAGCATCTTTTATGCTCATTTCATGTCTTTCAGAATTAATTCTGGGTTTTATTTTGTTTTTTTGATGAAAATGAACAACAATACACACCATGGAAACATTTTTGTTTGATTTGTGTCAAGTGAGATTTTCACCTAGAACCCAAAGGGGGGGGTATTGGCACTTTTCATGGAAAAATGTGAAAAATTAAATTTTCTAAAAATGAAATAAATGCCTTCTAAACACCTCAAACATTCACTCTAAAACAGAAGATTGTTGTTTTTCGCAATATTTTTAGAAATTTGGGCTCTTTTAGTAACATTAACACTTGGGCTGAAGCATCTTTTATGATCTTTTATTGTTTTTCAGGATTCATTCTGGGTTTTATTTTGTTTATTTGATGAAAATGAACAACAATACACTCCTTGGATACATTTTTGTTTGATTTGTGTCGAGTGAGATTTTCACGTAGATCCCAAAGGGGGGGGTATTGGCACTTTTCATGGAAAAATGTGAAATATTAAATTTTCTAAAAATGAAATAAATGCCTTCTAAACACCTCAAACATTCACTCTAAAACAGAAGATTGTTGTTTTTCGCAATATTTTTAGAAATTTGGGCTCTTTTAGTAACATTAATACCTGGGCTGAAGCATTTTTTATGATCATTTATTGTCTTTCAGGATTCATTCTGGGTTTTATTTTGTTTATTTGATGAAAATGAACAACAATACAGACCTTGGATACATTTTTGTTTGATTTGTGTCGAGTGAGATTTTCACCTAGAACCCAAAGGGGGGGGTATTGGCACTTTTCATGGAAAAATGTGAAAAATTAAATTTTCTAAAAATGAAAAAAATGCCTTCTAAACACCTCAAACATTCACTCTAAAACAGAAGTTTGTTGTTTTTCGCAATAATTTTAGAAATTTGGGCTCTTTTAGTAACATAAACACTTGCGCTGAAGCATGTTTTATGCTCATTTCTTGTCTTTCAGGATTAATTATGGGTTTTATTTTGTTTATTTGATGAAAATGAACAACAATACACACCTTGGATACATTTTTGTTTGATTTGTGTCGAGTGAGATTTTCACCTAGAACCCAAAGGGGGGGTATTGGCAATTTCATGGAAAAATGTAAAAAATTACATTTTCTAAAAATGAAATAAATGCCTTCTAAACACCTCAAACATTCACTCTAAAACAGAAGATTGTTGTTTTTCGCAATATTTTTAGAAATTTGGGCTCTATTAGTAACATTAATACCTGTGCTGAAGCATCTTTTATGATCATTTATTGTCGTTCAGGATTAATTCTGGGTTTTATTTTTTTTTGATGAAAATGAACAACAATACACACCATGGAAACATTTTTGTTTGATTTGTGTCGAGTGAGATTTTCACCTAGAACCCAAAGGGGGGGGTATTGGCACTTTTCATGGAAAAATGTGAAAAATTAAATTTTCTAAAAATGAAAAAAATGCCTTCTAAACACCTCAAACATTCACTCTAAAACAGAAGTTTGTTGTTTTTCGCAATAATTTTAGAAATTTGGGCTCTTTTAGTAACATAAACACTTGCGCTGAAGCATGTTTTATGCTCATTTCTTGTCTTTCAGGATTAATTATGGGTTTTATTTTGTTTATTTGATGAAAATGAACAACAATACACACCTTGGATACATTTTTGTTTGATTTGTGTCGAGTGAGATTTTCACCTAGAACCCAAAGGGGGGGTATTGGCAATTTCATGGAAAAATGTAAAAAATTACATTTTCTAAAAATGAAATAAATGCCTTCTAAACACCTCAAACATTCACTCTAAAACACAAGATTGTTGTTTTTCGCAATATTTTTAGAAATTTGGGCTCTTTTAGTAACATTAACACTTTCGCTGAAGCATCTTTTATTCTCATTTCTTGTCTTTCAGGATTAATTCTGGGTTTTATTTTGTTTATTTGATGAAAATGAACAACAATACACACCATGGAAACATTTTTGCTTGATTGGTGTCGAGTGAGATTTTCACCTAGAACCCAAAGGGTATTGGCACCTTTCATGGAAAAATGCGAAAAATTTAATTTTTCAAAAATAAAGTAAATGCCTTCTTTACACCTCAAACATTCACTCTTAAACTGAAGATGGTTCTTTTTCGCAATATTTTTAGAAATTTGGGCTCTTTTAGTAACGTTAACACTTGCGCTGAAGCAACTTTTATGCTCATTTCTTGTCTTTCAGGATTCATTCTGGGTGTTATTTTGTTTATTTGATGAAAATGAACAACAATACACACCTTGGATACATTTTTGTTTGATTTGTGTCGAGTGAGATTTTCACCTAGAACCCAAAGGGGATTGGCAATTTTCATGGAAAAATGTGAAAAATTAAATTTTCTAAAAATGAAATAAATGCCTTCTAAACACCTCAAACATTCACTCTAAAACAGAAGATTGTTGTTTTTCGCAATATTTTTAGAAATTTGGGCTCTTTTTGTAACATTAACACTTTCTCTGAAGCAACTTTTATGCTCATTTCTTGTCCTTCAAGATTAATTCTGGGTTTTATTTTGTTTATTTGATGAAAATGAACAACAATACACACCATGGAAACATTTTTGTTTGATTTGTGTCGAGTGAGATTTTCACCTAGAACCCAAAGGGGGGGGTATTGGCACTTTTCATGGAAAAATGTGAAAAATTAAATTTTCTAAAAATGAAATAAATGCCTTCTAAACACCTCAAACATTCACTCTAAAACAGAAGATTGTTGTTTTTCGCAATATTTTTAGAAATTTGGGCTCTTTTAGTAACATTAACACCTGGGCTGAAGCATCTTTTATGATCATGTATTGTCTTTCAGGATACATTCTGGGTTTTATTTTGTTTATTTGATGAAAATGAACAACAATACACACCTTGGATACATTTTTGTTTGATTTTTTTCGAGTGAGATTTTCACCTAGAACCCAAAGGGGGGGGTATTGGCACTTTTCATGGAAAAATGTGAAAAATTAAATTTTCTAAAAATGAATGAAATGCCTTCTAAACACCTCAAACATTCACTCTAAAACAGAAGATTGTTGATTTTCGCAATATTTTTAGAAATTTGGGCTCTTTTAGTAACATTAACACTTTCTCTGAAGCAACTTTTATGCTCATTTCTTGTCCTTCAAGATTAATTCTGGGTTTTATTTTGTTTATTTGA
This sequence comes from Hetaerina americana, assembly GCF_022747635.1. Classification (NCBI taxonomy): domain Eukaryota; kingdom Metazoa; phylum Arthropoda; class Insecta; order Odonata; family Calopterygidae; genus Hetaerina; species Hetaerina americana. The sequence goes on along the minus strand of NW_027287179.1, from coordinate 22,367 downwards.
TGAAAATGAACAACAATACACACCATGGAAACATTTTTGTTTGATTTGTGTTGAGTGAGATTTTCACCTAGAACCCAAAGGGAGGGGTATTGGCCCTTTCATGGAAAATGTGAAAAATTAAATTTTCTAAAAATGAAATAAATGCCTTCTAAACACCTCAAACATTCACTCTAAAACAGAAGATTGTTGTTTTTCGCAATATTTTTAGAAATTTGGGCTCTTTTAGTAACATTAACACCTGGGCTGAAGCATCTTTTATGATCATTTATTGTCTTTCAGGATACATTCTGGGCTTTATTTTGTTTATTTGATGAAAATGAACAAATATACACAACATGGAAACATTTTTGTTTGATTTGTTTAGAGTGAGATTTTCACCTAGAACCCAAAGGGGGGGGTATTGGCACTTTTCATGGAAAAATGTGAAAAATTAAATTTTCTAAAAATGAAATAAATGCCTTCTAAACACCTCAAACATTCACTCTAAAACAGATGATTGTTGTTTTTCGCAATATTTTTAGAAATTTGGGCTCTTTTAGTAAAATTAACACTTGCGCTGAAGCATCTTTTATGCTCATTTCATGTCTTTCAGAATTAATTCTGGGTTTTATTTTGTTTTTTTGATGAAAATGAACAACAATACACACCATGGAAACATTTTTGTTTGATTTGTGTCGAGTGTGATTTTCACCTAGAACCCAAAGGGGGGGGTATTGGCACTTTTCATGGAAAAATGTGAAAAATTAAATTTTCTAAAAATGAAATAAATGCCTTCTAAACACCTCAAACATTCACTCTAAAACAGAAGATTGTTGTTTTTCGCAATATTTTTAGAAATTTGGGCTCTTTTAGTAACATTAACACTTTCTCTGAAGCAACTTTTATGCTCATTTCTTGTCCTTCAAGATTAATTCTGGGTTTTATTTTGTTTATTTGATGAAAATGAACAACAATACACACCATGGAAACATTTTTGTTTGATTTGTGTTGAGTGAGATTTTCACCTAGAACCCAAAGGGAGGGGTATTGGCACTTTTAATGGAAAATGTGAAAAATTAAATTTTCTAAAAATGAAATAAATGCCTTCTTAACACCTCAAACATTCACTCTAAAACAGAAGATTGTTGTTTTTCGCAATATTTTTAGAAATTTGGGCTCTTTTAGTAACATTAACACCTGGGCTGAAGCATCTTTTATGATCATTTATTGTCTTTCAGGATACATTCTGGGCTTTATTTTGTTTATTTGATAAAAATGAACAACAATACACACCATGGAAACATTTTTGTTTGATTTGTTTAGAGTGAGATTTTCACCTAGAACCCAAAGGGGGGGGTATTGGCACTTTTCATGGAAAATGTAAAAAATTAAATTTTCTAAAAATGAAATAAATGCCTTCTAAACACCTCAAACATTTACTCTAAAACAGAAGATTGTAGTTTTTCGCAATATTTTTAGAAATTTGGGCTCTTTTAGTAACATTAACTCCTGGGCTGAAGCATCTTTTATGCTCATTTCATGTCTTTCAGAATTAATTCTGGGTTTTATTTTGTTTTTTTGATGAAAATGAACAACAATACACACCATGGAAACATTTTTGTTTGATTTGTGTCAAGTGAGATTTTCACCTAGAACCCAAAGGGGGGGGTATTGGCACTTTTCATGGAAAAATGTGAAAAATTAAATTTTCTAAAAATGAAATAAATGCCTTCTAAACACCTCAAACATTCACTCTAAAACAGAAGATTGTTGTTTTTCGCAATATTTTTAGAAATTTGGGCTCTTTTAGTAACATTAATACCTTGGCTGAAGCATTTTTTATGATCATTTATTGTTTTTCAGGATTCATTCTGGGTTTTATTTTGTTTATTTGATGAAAATGAACAACAATACACTCCTTGGATACATTTTTGTTTGATTTGTGTCGAGTGAGATTTTCACGTAGATCCCAAAGGGGGGGGTATTGGCACTTTTCATGGAAAAATGTGAAATATTAAATTTTCTAAAAATGAAATAAATGCCTTCTAAACACCTCAAACATTCACTCTAAAACAGAAGATTGTTGTTTTTCGCAATATTTTTAGAAATTTGGGCTCTTTTAGTAACATTAACACCTGGGCTGAAGCATTTTTTATGATCATTTATTGTCTTTCAGGATTCATTCTGGGTTTTATTTTGTTTATTTGATGAAAATGAACAACAATACACACCTTGGATACATTTTTGTTTGATTTGTGTCAAGTGAGATTTTCACCTAGAACCCAAAGGGGGGGGTATTGGCACTTTTCATGGAAAAATGTGAAAAATTAAATTTTCTAAAAATGAAAAAAATGCCTTCTAAACACCTCAAACATTCACTCTAAAACAGAAGTTTGTTGTTTTTCGCAATAATTTTAGAAATTTGGGCTCTTTTAGTAACATAAACACTTGCGCTGAAGCATGTTTTATGCTCATTTCTTGTCTTTCAGGATTAATTATGGGTTTTATTTTGTTTATTTGATGAAAATGAACAACAATACACACCTTGGATACATTTTTGTTTGATTTGTGTCGAGTGAGATTTTCACCTAGAACCCAAAGGGGGGGTATTGGCAATTTCATGGAAAAATGTAAAAAATTACATTTTCTAAAAATGAAATAAATGCCTTCTAAACACCTCAAACATTCACTCTAAAACAGAAGATTGTTGTTTTTCGCAATATTTTTAGAAATTTGGCCTCTATTAGTAACATTAATACCTGTGCTGAAGCATCTTTTATGATCATTTATTGTCGTTCAGGATTAATTCTGGGTTTTATTTTTTTTTTGATGAAAATGAACAACAATACACACCATGGAAACATTTTTGTTTGATTTGTGTCGAGTGAGATTTTCACCTAGAACCCAAAGGAGAGTGTATTGGCACTTTTCATGGAAAAATGTGAAAAATTAAATTTTCTAAAAATGAAATAAATGCCTTCTAAACACCTCAAACATTCACTCTAAAACAGAAGATTGTTGTTTTTCGCAATATTTTTAGAAATTTGGGCTCTCTTAGTAACATAAACACTTGCGCTGAAGCATCTTTTATGCTCATTTCTTGTCTTTCAGGATTAATTCTGGGTTTCATTTTGTTTATTTGATGAAAATGAACAACAATACACACCATGGAAACAATTTTGATTGATTTGTGTCAAGTGAGATTTTCACCTAGGACCCAAAGGGGGGGGTATTGGCACTTTTCATGGAAAAATGTGAAAAATATAATTTTCTAATAATGAAATGCCTTCTAAACACCTCAAACATTCACTCTAAAACAGAAGATTGTTGTTTTTCGCAATATTTTTAGAAATTTGGGCTCTTTTAGTAACATTAACACTTGGGCTGAAGCATCTTTTATGATCTTTTATTGTTTTTCAGGATTCATTCTGGGTTTTATTTTGTTTATTTGATGAAAATGAACAACAATACACTCCTTGGATACATTTTTGTTTGATTTGTGTCGAGTGAGATTTTCACGTAGATCCCAAAGGGGGGGGTATTGGCACTTTACATGGAAAAATGTGAAATATTAAATTTTCTAAAAATGAAATAAATGCCTTCTAAACACCTCAAACATTCACTTTAAAACAGAAGATTGTTGTTTTTCGCAATATTTTTAGAAATTTGGGCTCTTTTAGTAACATTAACACTTTCGCTGAAGCAACTTTTATGCTCATTTCTTGTCTTTCAAGATTAATTCTGGATTTTATTTTTTTTATTTGATGAAAATGAACAACAATACACATCATGAAAACATTTTTGTTCGATTTGTGTCGAGTGAGATTTTCACCTAGAACCCAAAGGGGGGGGTATTGGCACTTTTCATGGAAAAATGTGAAAAATTAAATTTTCTAAAAATGAATGAAATGCCTTCTAAACACCTCAAACATTCACTCTAAAACAGAAGATTGTTGTTTTTCGCAATATTTTTAGAAATTTGGGCTCTTTTAGTAACATTAACACCTGGGCTGAAGCATCTTTTATGATCATTTATTGTCTTTCAGGATACATTCTGGGCTTTATTTTGTTTATTTGATGAAAATGAACAACAATACACACCATGGAAACATTTTTGTTTGATTTGTTTAGAGTGAGATTTTCACCTAGAACCCAAAGGGGGGGTATTGGCACTTTTCATGGAAAAATGTGAAAAATTAAATTTTCTAAAAATGAAATAAATGCCTTCTAAACACCTCAAACATTCACTCTAAAACAGATGATTGTTGTTTTTCGCAATATTTTTAGAAATTTGGGCTCTTTTAGTAAAATTAACACTTGCGCTGAAGCATCTTTTATGCTCATTTCATGTCTTTCAGAATTAATTCTGGGTTTTATTTTGTTTTTTTGATGAAAATGAACAACAATACACACCATGGAAACATTTTTGTTTGATTTGTGTCGAGTGAGATTTTCATCTAGAACCCAAAGGGGGGGGTATTGGCACTTTTCATGGAAAAATGTGAAAAATTAAATTTTCTAAAAATGAAATAAATGCCTTCTAAACACCTCAAACATTCACTCTAAAACAGAAGATTGTTGTTTTTCGCAATATTTTTAGAAATTTGGGCTCTTTTAGTAACATTAACACTTTCTCTGAAGCACTTTTATGCTCATTTCTTGTCCTTCAAGATTAATTCTGGGTTTTATTTTGTTTATTTGATGAAAATGAACAACAATACACACCATGGAAACATTTTTGTTTGATTTGTGTTGAGTGAGATTTTCACCTAGAACCCAAAGGGAGGGGTATTGGCACTTTTAATGGAAAATGTGAAAAATTAAATTTTCTAAAAATGAAATAAATGCCTTCTAAACACCTCAAACATTCACTCTAAAACAGAAGATTGTTGTTTTTCGCAATATTTTTAGAAATTTGGGCTCTTTTAGTAACATTAACACCTGGGCTGAAGCATCTTTTATGATCATTTATTGTCTTTCAGGATACATTCTGGGCTTTATTTTGTTTATTAGATGAAAATGAACAACAATACACACCATGGAAACATTTTTGTTTGATTTGTTTAGAGTGAGATTTTCACCTAGAACCCAAAGGGGGGGGTATTGGCACTTTTCATGGAAAAATGTGAAAAATTAAATTTTCTAAAAATGAAATAAATGCCTTCTAAACACCTCAAACATTCACTCTAAAACAGAAGATTGTTGTTTTTCGCAATATTTTTAGAAATTTGGGCTCTTTTAGTAACATTAATACCTTGGCTGAAGCATTTTTTATGATCATTTATTGTCTTTCTGGATTCATTCTGGGTTTTATTTTGTTTATTTGATGAAAATGAACAACAATACACACCTTGGATACATTTTTGTTTGATTTGTGTCGAGTGAGATTTTCACCTAGAACCCAAAGGGGGGGGTATTGGCATTTTCATGGAAAAATGTGAAAAATTAAATTTTCTAAAAATGAAATAAATGCCATCTAAACACCTCAAACATTCAATCTAAAACAGAAGATTGTTGTTTTTCGCAATATTTTTAGAAATTTGGGCTCTTTTAGTAACATTAACACCTGGGCTGAAGCATTTTTTATGATCATTTATTGTCTTTCAGGATTCATTCTGGGTTTTATTTTGTTTATTTGATGAAAATGAACAACAATACACACCTTGGATACATTTTTGTTTGATTTGTTTAGAGTGAGATTTTCACCTAGAACCCAAAGGGGGGGGTATTGGCACTTTTCATGGAAAAATGTGAAAAATTAAATTTTCTAAAAATGAAATAAATGCCTTCTAAACACCTCAAACATTCACTCTAAAACAGATGATTGTTGTTTTTCGCAATATTTTTAGAAATTTGGGCTCTTTTAGTAAAATTAACACTTGCGCTGAAGCATCTTTTATGCTCATTTCATGTCTTTCAGAATTAATTCTTGGTTTTATTTTGTTTTTTTGATTAAAATGAACAACAATACACACCATGGAAACATTTTTGTTTGATATGTGTCAAGTGAGATTTTCACCTAGAACCCAAAGGGGGGGGTATTGGCACTTTTCATGGAAAAATGTGAAAAATTAAATTTTCTAAAAATGAAATAAATGCCTTCTAAACACCTCAAACATTCACTCTAAAACAGAAGATTGTTGTTTTTCGCAATATTTTTAGAAATTTGGGCTCTTTTAGTAACATTAATACCTTGGCTGAAGCATTTTTTATGATCATTTATTGTTTTTCAGGATTCATTCTGGGTTTTATTTTGTTTATTTGATGAAAATGAACAACAATACACTCCTTGGATACATTTTTGTTTGATTTGTGTCGAGTGAGATTTTCACGTAGATCCCAAAGGGGGGGGTATTGGCACTTTTCATGGAAAAATGTGAAATATTAAATTTTCTAAAAATGAAATAAATGCCTTCTAAACACCTCAAACATTCACTCTAAAACAGAAGATTGTTGTTTTTCGCAATATTTTTAGAAATTTGGGCTCTTTTAGTAACATTAACACCTGGGCTGAAGCATTTTTTATGATCATTTATTGTCTTTCAGGATTCATTCTGGGTTTTATTTTGTTTATTTGATGAAAATGAACAACAATACACACCTTGGATACATTTTTGTTTGATTTGTATCGAGTGAGATTTTCACCTAGAACCCAAAGGGGGGGGTATTGGCACTTTTCATGGAAAAATGTGAAAAATTAAATTTTCTAAAAATGAAAAAAATGCCTTCTAAACACCTCAAACATTCACTCTAAAACAGAAGTTTGTTGTTTTTCGCAATAATTTTAGAAATTTGGGCTCTTTTAGTAACATAAACACTTGCGCTGAAGCATGTTTTATGCTCATTTCTTGTCTTTCAGGATTAATTATGGGTTTTATTTTGTTTATTTGATGAAAATGAACAACAATACACACCTTGGATACATTTTTGTTTGATTTGTGTCGAGTGAGATTTTCACCTAGAACCCAAAGGGGGGGTATTGGCAATTTCATGGAAAAATGTAAAAAATTACATTTTCTAAAAATGAAATAAATGCCTTCTAAACACCTCAAACATTCACTCTAAAACAGAAGATTGTTGTTTTTCGCAATATTTTTAGAAATTTGGGCTCTATTAGTAACATTAATACCTGTGCTGAAGCATCTTTTATGATCATTTATTGTCGTTCAGGATTAATTCTGGGTTTTATTTTTTTTTTGATGAAAATGAACAACAATACACACCATGGAAACATTTTTGTTTGATTTGTGTCGAGTGAGATTTTCACCTAGAACCCAAAGGAGAGTGTATTGGCACTTTTCATGGAAAAATGTGAAAAATTAAATTTTCTAAAAATGAAATAAATGCCTTCTAAACACCTCAAACATTCACTCTAAAACAGAAGATTGTTGTTTTTCGCAATATTTTTAGAAATTTGGGCTCTCTTAGTAACATAAACACTTGCGCTGAAGCATCTTTTATGCTCATTTCTTGTCTTTCAGGATTAATTCTGGGTTTCATTTTGTTTATTTGATGAAAATGAACAACAATACACACCATGGAAACAATTTTGATTGATTTGTGTCAAGTGAGATTTTCACCTAGGACCCAAAGGGGGGGGTATTGGCACTTTTCATGGAAAAATGTGAAAAATATAATTTTCTAATAATGAAATGCCTTCTAAACACCTCAAACATTCACTCTAAAACAGAAGATTGTTGTTTTTCGCAATATTTTTAGAAATTTGGGCTCTTTTAGTAACATTAACACTTGGGCTGAAGCATCTTTTATGATCTTTTATTGTTTTTCAGGATTCATTCTGGGTTTTATTTTGTTTATTTGATGAAAATGAACAACAATACACTCCTTGGATACATTTTTGTTTGATTTGTGTCGAGTGAGATTTTCACGTAGATCCCAAAGGGGGGGGTATTGGCACTTTTCATGGAAAAATGTGAAATATTAAATTTTCTAAAAATGAAATAAATGCCTTCTAAACACCTCAAACATTCACTTTAAAACAGAAGATTGTTGTTTTTCGCAATATTTTTAGAAATTTGGGCTCTTTTAGTAACATTAACACTTTCGCTGAAGCAACTTTTATGCTCATTTCTTGTCTTTCAGGATACATTCTGGGCTTTATTTTGTTTATTTGATGAAAATGAACAACAATACACACCATGGAAACATTTTTGTTTGATTTGTTTAGAGTGAGATTTTCACCTAGAACCCAAAGGGGGGGTATTGGCACTTTTCATGGAAAAATGTGAAAAATTAAATTTTCTAAAAATGAAATAAATGCCTTCTAAACACCTCAAACATTCACTCTAAAACAGATGATTGTTGTTTTTCGCAATATTTTTAGAAATTTGGGCTCTTTTAGTAAAATTAACACTTGCGCTGAAGCATCTTTTATGCTCATTTCATGTCTTTCAGAATTAATTCTGGGTTTTATTTTGTTTTTTTGATGAAAATGAACAACAATACACACCATGGAAACATTTTTGTTTGATTTGTGTCGAGTGAGATTTTCATCTAGAACCCAAAGGGGGGGGTATTGGCACTTTTCATGGAAAAATGTGAAAAATTAAATTTTCTAAAAATGAAATAAATGCCTTCTAAACACCTCAAACATTCACTCTAAAACAGAAGATTGTTGTTTTTCGCAATATTTTTAGAAATTTGGGCTCTTTTAGTAACATTAACACTTTCTCTGAAGCACTTTTATGCTCATTTCTTGTCCTTCAAGATTAATTCTGGGTTTTATTTTGTTTATTTGATGAAAATGAACAACAATACACACCATGGAAACATTTTTGTTTGATTTGTGTTGAGTGAGATTTTCACCTAGAACCCAAAGGGAGGGGTATTGGCACTTTTAATGGAAAATGTGAAAAATTAAATTTTCTAAAAATGAAATAAATGCCTTCTAAACACCTCAAACATTCACTCTAAAACAGAAGATTGTTGTTTTTCGCAATATTTTTAGAAATTTGGGCTCTTTTAGTAACATTAACACCTGGGCTGAAGCATCTTTTATGATCATTTATTGTCTTTCAGGATACATTCTGGGCTTTATTTTGTTTATTAGATGAAAATGAACAACAATACACACCATGGAAACATTTTTGTTTGATTTGTTTAGAGTGAGATTTTCACCTAGAACCCAAAGGGGGGGGTATTGGCACTTTTCATGGAAAAATGTGAAAAATTAAATTTTCTAAAAATGAAATAAATGCCTTCTAAACACCTCAAACATTCACTCTAAAACAGATGATTGTTGTTTTTCGCAATATTTTTAGAAATTTGGGCTCTTTTAGTAAAATTAACACTTGCGCTGAAGCATCTTTTATGCTCATTTCATGTCTTTCAGAATTAATTCTTGGTTTTATTTTGTTTTTTTGATTAAAATGAACAACAATACACACCATGGAAACATTTTTGTTTGATATGTGTCAAGTGAGATTTTCACCTAGAACCCAAAGGGGGGGGTATTGGCACTTTTCATGGAAAAATGTGAAAAATTAAATTTTCTAAAAATGAAATAAATGCCTTCTAAACACCTCAAACATTCACTCTAAAACAGAAGATTGTTGTTTTTCGCAATATTTTTAGAAATTTGGGCTCTTTTAGTAACATTAATACCTTGGCTGAAGCATTTTTTATGATCATTTATTGTCTTTCTGGATTCATTCTGGGTTTTATTTTGTTTATTTGATGAAAATGAACAACAATACACACCTTGGATACATTTTTGTTTGATTTGTGTCGAGTGAGATTTTCACCTAGAACCCAAAGGGGGGGTATTGGCATTTTCATGGAAAAATGTGAAAAATTAAATTTTCTAAAAATGAAATAAATGCCATCTAAACACCTCAAACATTCAATCTAAAACAGAAGATTGTTGTTTTTCGCAATATTTTTAGAAATTTGGGCTCTTTTAGTAACATAAACACTTGCGCTGAAGCATCTTTTATGCTCATTTCTTGTCTTTCAGGATTAATTCTGGGTTTTATTTTGTTTATTTGATGAAAATGAACAACAATACACACCTTGGATACATTTTTGTTTGATTTGTGTCGAGTGAGATTTTCACCTAGAACCCAAAGGGGGGGGTATTGGCACTTTTCATGGAAAAATGTGAAATATTAAATTTTCTAAAAATGAAATAAATGCCTTCTAAACACCTCAAACATTCACTCTAAAACAGAAGATTGTTGTTTTTCGCAATATTTTTAGAAATTTGGGCTCTTTTAGTAACATTAACACTTTCGCTGAAGCAACTTTTATGCTCATTTCTTGTCTTTCAAGATTAATTCTGGGTTTTATTTTGTTTATTTGATGAAAATGAACAACAATACACATCATGAAAACTTTTTTGTTTGATTTGTGTCGAGTGAGATTTTCACCTAGAACCCAAAGGGGGGGGTATTGGCACTTTTCATGGAAAAATGTGAAAAATTAAATTTTCTAAAAATGAATGAAATGCCTTCTAAACACCTCAAACATTCACTCTAAAACAGAAGATTGTTGTTTTTCGCAATATTTTTAGAAATTTGGGCTCTTATAGTAACATCAACACCTGGGCTGAAGCATCTTTTATGATCTTTTATTGTCTTTCAGGATTCATTCTGGGTTTTATTTTGTTTATTTGATGAAAATGAACAACAATACACACCTTGGATACATTTTTTTTTGATTTGTAACGAGTGGGATTTTCACCTAGAACCCAAGGGGGGGTATTAGCACTTTTCATTGAAAAATGTGAAAAATTAAATTTTCTAAAAATGAATGAAATGCCTTCTAAACACCTCAAACATTCACTCTAAAACAGAAGATTGTTGTTTTTCGCAATATTTTTAGGAATTGGGGCTCTTTTAGTAACATTAACACTTTCGCTGAAGCACCTTTTATGCTCATTTCTTGTCTTTAAAGGTTAATTCTGGGTTTTATTTTGTTTATTTGATGAAAATGAATAACAATACACACCATGGAATCATTTTTGTTTGATTTGTGTCGAGTGAGATTTTCACCTAGAACCCAAAGGGGGGGGTATTGGCACTTTTCATGGAAATATGTGAAAAATTAAATTTTCTAAAAATGAAATAAATGCCTTCTAAACACCTCAAACATTCACTCTAAAACAGAAGATTGTTGTTTTTCGCAATATTTTTGAAATTTGGGCTATTTTAGTAACATTAACACTTGCGCTGAAGCATCTTTTATGCTCATTTCTTGTCTTTCAGGATTCATTCTGGGTTTTATTTTGTTTATTTGATGAAAATGAACAACAATACACACCTTGGATACATTTTTGTTTGATTTGTGTCGAGTGAGATTTTCACCTAGAACCCAAAGGGGGGGGGTATTGGCACTTTTCATGTTAAAATGTGAAAAATTAAATTTTCTAAAAATGAAATAAATGCCTTCTAAACACCTCAAACATTCACTCTAAAACAGAAGATTGTTGTTTTTCGCAATATTTTTAGAAATTTGGGCTCTTTTAGTAAAATTAACACTTTCGCTGAATGCAACAATTTCAGAGCGTAAAAATCATTCGCCTTGACTGGGACTCGAACCCAGATCCCTCAATATTCGGTCGAGTGCTTTAGCCACTTAAGCTTCCGAGGCGTCCTCTTAAACTCTGAAATTTTGGGGCTTTTTAAAGGAACTAGATGTTATGACGAAATACCGTACATACAATGTCACATGTATTCGTAGTCGTGCGCGAGGCGCCACTGTCCACGAGGTTAAAGCCAACTTTTAAACACGTATGGTGTTTTCCCTTTGACAAATTCCAAAGAAACTGCGGGAGATGCCGCAACAGTAACTTTTAACGGAGTCATCCGCTAATGTTATATATCATCAATGAAAAGTGCCAATACACTCTCCTTTGGGTTCTAGGTGAAAATCTCACTCGACACAAATCAAACAAAAATGTTTCCATGGTGTGTATTGTTGTTCATTTTCATCAAATAAAAAAATAAAACCCAGAATTAATCCTGAAAGACAAGAAATGAGCATAAAAGATGCTTCAGCGCAAGTGTTTATGTTACTAAAAGAGCCCAGATTTCTAAAAATATTGCGAAAAACAACAATCTTCTGTTTTAGAGTGAATGTTTGAGGTGTTTAGAAGGCATTTATTTCATTTTTAGAAAATGTAATTTTTTACATTTTTCCATGAAAATTGCCAATACCCCCCCCTTTGGGTTCTAGGTGAAAATCTCACTCGACACAAATCAAACAAATATGTATCCAAGGTGTGTATTGTTGTTCATTTTCATCAAATAACCAAAATTAAACCCAGAATTAATCCTGAAAGACAAGAAATGAGCATAAAAGATGCTTCAGCGCAAGTGTTTATGTTACTAAAAGAGCCCAAATTTCTAAAAATATTGCGAAAAACAACAATCTTCTGTTTTAGAGTGAATGTTTGAGGTGTTTGGAAGGCATTTATTTCATTTTTAGAAAATTTAATTTTTCACATTTTTCCATGTAAAGTGCCAATACCCCCCCCTTTGGGTTCTAGGTGAAAATCTCACTCGACACAAATCAAACAAAAATGTATCCAAGGTGTGTATTGTTGTTCATTTTCATCAAATAAACAAAATAAAACCCAGAATGTATCCTGTGAGACAATGTGTGTGTTTAGAAGGCATTTATTTCATTTTTAGAAAATAAAATTTTTCATTTTTCCATGAAAAGTGCCAATACCCCCCCCCTTTGGGTTTTAGGTGAAAATCTCACTCGACACAAATCAAACAAAAATGTATCCAAGGTGTGTATTGTTGTTCATTTTCATCAAATAAACAAAATAAAACCCAGAATGAATCCTGAAAGACAATAAATGATCATAAAAGATGCTTCAGCCCTGGTATTAATGTTACTAAAAGAGCCCAAATTTCTAAAAATATTGCGAAAAACAACAATCTTCTGTTTTAGAGTGAATGTTTGAGGTGTTTAGAAGGCTTTTATTTCATTATTAGAAAATTTAATTTTTCACATTTTTCCATGAAAAGTGCCAATACCCCCCCCTTTGGGTTCTAGGTGAAAATCTCAATCGACCCAAATCAAACAAAAATGTATCCAAGGTCTGTATTGTTGTTCATTTTCATCAAATAAACAAAATAAAACCCAGAATGAATCCTGAAAGACAAGAAATGAGCATAAAAGATGCTTCAGCCTAGGTGTTATGTTTCTAAAAGAGCCCAAAATTCAGAAAATATTGCGAAAAACAACAATCTTCTGTTTTAGAGTGAATGTTTGAGGTGTTTAGAAGGCATTTATTTCATTTTTAGAAAATTTAATTTTTCACATTTTTCCATGAAAAGTGCCAATACCCCCCCCTTTGGGTTATAGGTGAAAATCTCACTCGACACAAATCAAACAAAAATGTATCCAAGGTGTTGTATTGTATTTCATTTTCATCAAATAAACAAAATAAAACCAAGAATGTATCCTGAAAGACAAGAAATGAGCATAAAAGATGCTTCATCCCAGGTGTTAATGTTACTAAAAGAGCCCAAATTTCTAAAAATATTGCGAAAAACAACAATCTTCTGTTTTAGAGTGAATGTTTGAGGTGTTTAGAAGGCATTTATTTCATTTTTAGAAAATTATATTTTTCACATTTTTCCATGAAAAGTGCCAAAACCCCCCCCTTTGGGTCCTAGGTGAAAATCTCACTTGACACAAATCAATCAAAATTGTTTCCATGGTGTGTATTGTTGTTCATTTTCATCAAATAAACAAAATGAAACCCAGAATTAATCCTGAAAGACAAGAAATGAGCATAAAAGATGATTCAGCGCAAGTGTTTATGTTACTAAGAGAGCCCAAATTTCTAAAAATATTGCGAAAAACAACAATCTTCTGTTTTAGAGTGAATGTTTGAGGTGTTTAGAAGGCATTTATTTCATTTTTAGAAAATGTAATTTTTTACATTTTTCCATGAAAAGTGCCAATACCCCCCCTTTGGTCTCTAGGTGAAAATCTCACTCGACACAAATCAAACAAAAATGTATCCAAGGTGTGTATTGTATTTCATTTTCATCAAATAAACAAAATAAAACCCAGAATGAATCCTGAAAGACAAGAAATTAGCATAAAAGATGCTTCAGCCTAGGTGTTAATGTTACTAAAAAGAGCCCAAAATTCTAAAAATATTGCGAAAAACAACAATCTTCTGTTTTAGAGTGAATGTTTGAGGTGTTTAGAAGGCATTTATTTCTTTTTCAGAAAAAAATAATTTTTCACATTTTTCCATGAAAAGTGCAAATACCCCCCCCTTTGGGTTCTAGGTGAAAATCTCACCCGACACAAATCAAACAAAAATGTATCCAAGGTGTGTATTGTATTTCATTTTCATCAAATAAACAAAATAAAACCAAGAATGTATTCTGAAAGACAATAAATGATCATAAAAGATGCTTCAGCCCAGGTGTTAATGTTATTTAAAGAGCCCAAATTTCTAAAAATATTGCGAAAAACAACAATCTTCTGTTTTAGAGTGAATGTTTGAGGTGTTTAGAAGGCATTTATTTCATTTTTAGAAAATTTAATTTTTTACATTTTTCCATGAAAAGTGCCAATACCCCCCCCCCCTTTGGGTTCTAGGTGAAAATCTCACTAGGCACAAATCAAACAAAAATGTATCCAAGGTGTGTATTGTTGTTCATTTTCATCAAATAAACAAAATAAAACCCAGAATGTATTCTGAAAGACAATAAATGATCATAAAAGATGCTTCAGCCCAGGTGTTAATGTTACTAAAAGAGCCCAAATTTCTAAAAATATTGCGAAAAAACAACAATCTTCTGTTTTAGAGTGAATGTTTGAGGTGTTTAGAAGTCATTTCATTTTTAGAAAATTATATTTTTCACATTTTTCCATGGAAAGTGCCAATACCCCCCCCTTTGGGTCCTAGGTGAAAATCTCACTTCCCACAAATCAATCAAAATTGTTTCCATGGTGTGTATTGTTGTTCATTTTCATCAAATAAACAAAATGAAACCAATAATTAATCCTGAAAGACATGAAATGAGCATAAAAGATGCTTCAGCGCAAGTGTTTATGTTACTAAGAGAGCCCAAATTTCTAAAAATATTGCGAAAAACAACAATCTTCTGTTTTAGAGTGAATGTTTGAGGTGTTTAGAAGGCATTTATTTCATTTTTAGAAAATTTAATTTTTCACATTTTTCCATGAAAAGTGCCAATACACTCTCCTTTGGGTTCTAGGTGAAAATCTCATTCGACACAAATCAAACAAAAATGTTTCCATGGTGTGTATTGTTGTTCATTTTCATCAAATAAACAAAATAAAACCCAGAATTAATCCTGAAAGACAATAAATGATCATAAAAGATGCTTCAGCCCAGGTATTAATGTTACTAATAGAGCCCAAATTTCTAAAAATATTGCGAAAAACAACAATCTTCCCTTTTAGAGTGAATGTTTGAGGTGTTTTAGAAGGCATTTATTTCATTTTTAGAAAATGTAATTTTTTACATTTTTCCATGAAAATTGCCAATACCCCCCCCTTTGGGTTCTAGGTGAAAATCTCACTCGACACAAATCAAACAAAAATGTATCCAAGGTCTGTATTGTTGTTCATTTTCATCAAATAAACAAAATAAAACCCAGAATGAATCCTGAAAGACAAGAAATGAGCATAAAAGATGCTTCAGCCTAGGTGTTAATGTTACTAAAAGAGCCCAAAATTCTAAAAATATTCCGAAAAACAACAATCATCTGTTTTAGAGATAATGTTTGAGGTGTTTAGAAGGCATTTATTTCATTTTCAGAAAATTTAATTTTTCACATTTTTCCATGAAAATTGCCAATACCCCCCCCCTTTGGGTTCTAGGTGAAAATCTCACTCGACACAAATCAAACAAAAATGTATCCAAGGTGTGTATTGTATTTCATTTTCATCAAATAAACAAAATAAAACCAAGAAAGTATCCTGAAAGACAATAAATGATCATAAAAGATGCTTCAGCCCAGGTGTTAATGTAATTTAAAGAGCCTAAATTTCTAAAAATATTGCGAAAAACAACAATCTTCTGTTTTAGAGTGAATGTTTGAGGTGTTTAGAAGGGCATTTATTTCATTTTCAGAAATTTAATTTTTCACATTTTTCCATGAAAAGTGCCAATACCCCCCCCTTTGGGTTCTAGGTGAAAATCTCACTCGACACAAATCAAACAAAAATGTATCCAAGGTGTGTATTGTATTTCATTTTCATCAAATAAACAAAATAAAACCAAGAATGTATCCTGAAAGACAATAAAATGATCATAAAAGATGCTTCAGCCCAGGTGTTAATGTTATTTAAAGAGCCCAAATTTCTAAAAATATTGCGAAAAACAACAATCTTCTGTTTTAGAGTGAATGTTTGAGGTGTTTAGAAGGCATTTATTTCATTTTTAGAAAATTTAATTTTTTACATTTTTCCATGAAAAGAGCCTATACCCCCCCCCCCTTTGGGTTCTAGGTGAAAATCTCACTCGGCACAAATCAAACAAAAATGTATCCAAGGTGTGTATTGTTGTTCATTTTCATCAAATAAACAAAATAAAACCCAGAATTAATCCTGAAAGATAAGAAATGAGCATAAAAGATGCTTCAGCGCAAGTGTTTATGTTACTAAAAGAGCCCAAATTTCTAAAAATATTGCGAAAAACAACAATCTTCTGTTTTAGATTGAATTTTTGAGGTGTTTAGATGGCATTTATTTAATTTTTGGAAAATTTAATTTTTCACATTTTTTCCATGAAAAGTGCCAATACCCCCCCCTTTGGGTTCTAGGTGAAAATCTCACTCGACACAAATCAAACAAAAATGTATCCAAGGTGTGTATTGTTGTTCATTTTCATCAAATAAACAAAATAAAACCCAGAATGAATCCACAAAGACAATAAATGATCATAAAAAATGCTTTAGCCCAGGTATTAATGTTACTAACAGAGCCCAAATTTCTAAAAAATATTGCGAAAAACAACAATCTTCTGTTTTAGAGTGAATGTTTGAGGTGTTTAGAAGGCATTTATTTCATTTTTAGAAAATTTAATTTTTCACATTTTTCCATGAAAAGTGCCAATACACTCTCCTTTGGGTTCTAGGTGAAAATCTCACTCGACACAAATCAAACAAAAATGTTTCCATGGTGTGTATTGTTGTTCATTTTCATCAAATAAACAAAATAAAACCCAGAATTAATCCTGAAAGACAATAAATGATCATAAAAGATGCTTCAGCCCAGGTATTAATGTTACTAATAGAGCCCAAATTTCTAAAAATATTGCGAAAAACAACAATCTTCCCTTTTAGAGTGAATGTTTGAGGTGTTTAGAAGGCATTTATTTCATTTTTAGAAAATGTAATTTTTTACATTTTTCCATGAAAATTGCCAATACCCCCCCCTTTGGGTTCTAGGTGAAAATCTCACTCGACACAAATCAAACAAAAATGTATCCAAGGTGTGTATTGTTGTTCATTTTCATCAAATAACCAAAATTAAACCCAGAATTTATCCTGAAAGACAAGAAATGAGCATAAAAGATGCTTCAGCGCAAGTGTTTATGTTACTAAAAGAGCCCAAATTTCTAAAAATATTGCGAAAAACAACAATCTTCTGTTTTAGAGTGAATGTTTGAGGTGTTTAGAAGGCATTTATTTCATTTTTAGAAAATTTAATTTTTTACATTTTTCCATGAAGAGTGCCAATACCCCCTTTGGGTTCTAGGTGAAAATCTCACTCGACACAAATCAAACAAAAATGTATCCAAGGTGTGTATTATTGTTCATTTTCATAAAATAAACAAAATAAACCCAGAATGTATCCTGTAAGACAATGTGTGTGTTTAGAAGGCATTTATTTCATTTTTAGAAAATGTAATTTTTTACATTTTTCCATGAAAAGTGCCAATACCCCCCCCTTTGGGTTTTAGGTGAAAATCTCACTCGACACAAATCAAACAAAAAAGTATCCAAGGTGTGTATTATTTTTCATTTTCATCAAATAAACAAAATAAAACCCAGAATGAATCCTGAAAGACAATAAATGATCATAAAAGATGCTTCAGGCCTGGTATTAATGTTACTAAAAGAGCCCAAATTTCTAAAAATATTGCGAAAAACAACAATTTTTTTTTTTAGAGTGAATTTTTGAGGTGTTTAGAAGGCATTTATTTCATTTTTAGAAAATTTAATTTTTCGCATTTTTCCATGAAAAGTGCCAATACCCCCCCCTTTGGGTTCTAGGTGAAAATCTCAATCGACACAAATCAAACAAAAATGTATCCAAGGTCTGTATTGTTGTTCATTATTCATCAAATAAACAAAATAAAACCCAGAATTAATCATGAAAAACAAGAGATGGGCATAAAAGTTGCTTCAGCGCATGTGTTAATGTTACTAAAAGAGCCCAAATTTCTAAAAATATTGCGAAAAACAACAATCTTCTGTTTTAGAGTGAATGTTTGAGGTGTTTAGAAGGCATTTATTTCATTTTTAGAAAATTTAATTTTTAACATTTTTCCATGAAAAGTGCCAATACCCCCCCCCCTTTGGGTTCTAGGTGAAAATCTCACTCAACACAAATCAAACAAAAATGTATCCAAGGTGTGTATTGTTGTTCATTTTCATCAAATAAACAAAATGAAACCCAGAATTAATCCTGAAAGACAATAAATGAGCATAAAAGATGCTTCAGCGCAAGTGTTTATGTTACTAAGAGAGCCCAAATTTCTAAAAAATATTGCGAAAAACAACAATCTTCTGTTTTAGAGTGAATGTTTGAGGTGTTTAGAAGGCATTTCATTTTTAGAAAATTATATTTTTCACATTTTTCCATGGAAAGTGCCAATACCCCCCCTTTGGGTCCTAGGTGAAAATCTCACTTGACACAAATCAATCAAAAATTGTTTCCATGGTGTGTATTGTTGTTCATTTTCATCAAATAAACGAAATGAAACCCAGAATTAATCCTGAAAGACAAGAAATGAGCATAAAAGATGCTTCAGCGCAAGTGTTTATGTTACTAAGAGAGCCCAAATTTCTAAAAAATATTGCGAAAAACAACAATCTTCTGTTTTAGAGTGAATGTTTGAGGTGTTTAGAAGGCATTTATTTCATTTTTAGAAAATTTAATTTTTCACATATTTCCATGAAAAGTGCCAATACACTCTCCTTTGGGTTCTAGGTGAAAATCTCACTCGACACAAATCAAACAAAAATGTTTCCATGGTGTGTATTGTTGTTCATTTTCATCAAATAAAAAAATAAAACCCAGAATTAATCCTGAAAGACAAGAAATGAGCATAAAAGATGCTTCAGCGCAAGTGTTTATGTTACTAAAAGAGCCCAGATTTCTAAAAATATTGCGAAAAACAACAATCTTCTGTTTTAGAGTGAATGTTTGAGGTGTTTAGAAGGCATTTATTTCATTTTTAGAAAATGTAATTTTTTACATTTTTCCATGAAAATTGCCAATACCCCCCCCTTTGGGTTCTAGGTGAAAATCTCACTCGACACAAATCAAACAAATATGTATCCAAGGTGTGTATTGTTGTTCATTTTCATCAAATAACCAAAATTAAACCCAGAATTAATCCTGAAAGACAAGAAATGAGCATAAAAGATGCTTCAGCGCAAGTGTTTATGTTACTAAAAGAGCCCAAATTTCTAAAAATATTGCGAAAAACAACAATCTTCTGTTTTAGAGTGAATGTTTGAGGTGTTTGGAAGGCATTTATTTCATTTTTAGAAAATTTAATTTTTCACATTTTTCCATGTAAAGTGCCAATACCCCCCCCTTTGGGTTCTAGGTGAAAATCTCACTCGACACAAATCAAACAAAAATGTATCCAAGGTGTGTATTGTTGTTCATTTTCATCAAATAAACAAAATAAAACCCAGAATGTATCCTGTGAGACAATGTGTGTGTTTTAGAAGGCATTTATTTCATTTTTAGAAAATGTAATTTTTTACATTTTTCCATGAAAAGTGCCAATACCCCCCCTTTGGTCTCTAGGTGAAAATCTCACTCGACACAAATCAAACAAAAATGTATCCAAGGTGTGTATTGTATTTCATTTTCATCAAATAAACAAAATAAAACCCAGAATGAATCCTGAAAGACAAGAAATTAGCATAAAAGATGCTTCAGCCTAGGTGTTAATGTTACTAAAAGAGCCCAAAATTCTAAAAATATTGCGAAAAACAACAATCTTCTGTTTTAGAGTGAATGTTTGAGGTGTTTAGAAGGCATTTATTTCTTTTTCAGAAAAAAATAATTTTTCACATTTTTCCATGAAAAGTGCAAATACCCCCCCCCTTTGGGTTCTAGGTGAAAATCTCACCCGACACAAATCAAACAAAAATGTATCCAAGGTGTGTATTGTATTTCATTTTCATCAAATAAACAAAATAAAACCAAGAATGTATTCTGAAAGACAATAAATGATCATAAAAGATGCTTCAGCCCAGGTGTTAATGTTATTTAAAGAGCCCAAATTTCTAAAAATATTGCGAAAAACAACAATCTTCTGTTTTAGAGTGAATGTTTGAGGTGTTTAGAAGGCATTTATTTCATTTTTAGAAAATTTAATTTTTTTACATTTTTCCATGAAAAGTGCCAATACCCCCCCCCCCCTTTGGGTTCTAGGTGAAAATCTCACTAGGCACAAATCAAACAAAAATGTATCCAAGGTGTGTATTGTTGTTCATTTTCATCAAATAAACAAAATAAAACCCAGAATGTATTCTGAAAGACAATAAATGATCATAAAAGATGCTTCAGCCCAGGTGTTAATGTTACTAAAAGAGCCCAAATTTCTAAAAATATTGCGAAAAACAACAATCTTCTGTTTTAGAGTGAATGTTTGAGGTGTTTAGAAGTCATTTCATTTTTAGAAAATTATATTTTTCACATTTTTCCATGGAAAGTGCCAATACCCCCCCCCTTTGGGTCCTAGGTGAAAATCTCACTTCCCACAAATCAATCAAAATTGTTTCCATGGTGTGTATTGTTGTTCATTTTCATCAAATAAACAAAATGAAACCAATAATTAATCCTGAAAGACATGAAATGAGCATAAAAGATGCTTCAGCGCAAGTGTTTATGTTACTAAGAGAGCCCAAATTTCTAAAAATATTGCGAAAAACAACAATCTTCTGTTTTAGAGTGAATGTTTGAGGTGTTTAGAAGGCATTTATTTCATTTTTAGAAAATTTAATTTTTCACATTTTTCCATGAAAAGTGCCAATACACTCTCCTTTGGGTTCTAGGTGAAAATCTCATTCGACACAAATCAAACAAAAATGTTTCCATGGTGTGTATTGTTGTTCATTTTCATCAAATAAACAAAATAAAACCCAGAATTAATCCTGAAAGACAATAAATGATCATAAAAGATGCTTCAGCCAGGTATTAATGTTACTAATAGAGCCCAAATTTCTAAAAATATTGCGAAAAACAACAATCTTCCCTTTTAGAGTGAATGTTTGAGGTGTTTAGAAGGCATTTATTTCATTTTTAGAAAATGTAATTTTTTACATTTTTCCATGAAAATTGCCAATACCCCCCCCCTTTGGGTTCTAGGTGAAAATCTCACTCGACACAAATCAAACAAAAATGTATCCAAGGTCTGTATTGTTGTTCATTTTCATCAAATAAACAAAATAAAACCCAGAATGAATCCTGAAAGACAAGAAATGAGCATAAAAGATGCTTCAGCCTAGGTGTTAATGTTACTAAAAGAGCCCAAAATTCTAAAAATATTCCGAAAAACAACAATCATCTGTTTTAGAGATAATGTTTGAGGTGTTTAGAAGGCATTTATTTCATTTTCAGAAAATTTAATTTTTCACATTTTTCCATGAAAATTGCCAATACCCCCCCCCTTTGGGTTCTAGGTGAAAAATCTCACTCGACACAAATCAAACAAAAATGTATCCAAGGTGTGTATTGTATTTCATTTTCATCAAATAAACAAAATAAAACCAAGAAAGTATCCTGAAAGACAATAAATGATCATAAAAGATGCTTCAGCCCAGGTGTTAATGTAATTTAAAGAGCCTAAATTTCTAAAAATATTGCGAAAAACAACAATCTTCTGTTTTAGAGTGAATGTTTGAGGGTGTTTAGAAGGCATTTATTTCATTTTCAGAAAATTTAATTTTTCACATTTTTCCATGAAAAGTGCCAATACCCCCCCCTTTGGGTTCTAGGTGAAAATCTCACTCGACACAAATCAAACAAAAATGTATCCAAGGTGTGTATTGTATTTCATTTTCATCAAATAAACAAAATAAAACCAAGAATGTATCCTGAAAGACAATAAATGATCATAAAAGATGCTTCAGCCCAGGTGTTAATGTTATTTAAAGAGCCCAAATTTCTAA